>NC_048420.1:8828740-8868940 GCF_013103735.1 Etheostoma cragini | reverse complement strand
AAGCATGTGGAAACTGCAGCACTTTTTTAAGGGTAAAAATTTAGGCGAGAAAATCATATATTTTCAAGTGTCTCTGAAAAGACAAAAAAGTCTCTTGAAAGTCAAATCCACTACACGATCTAATAATCCTGCACACAACACACACACACACACACACACACACACGCACACACGCAACCACGCGCGCACCTGATGATTTCTTTCTCCGACCATACCTGTAACAGACGCTATCCTATTTTTTTGTGGACATTTTCCCTTTTGTTGCAGGAGAGGCATGATAACATGAAAAGGGAGAACAAAAGAAAATGAGGACTCGCACAAATTTAATAATAATTCATTACAGCTCCTTTAAAGATACGGCTAATGCAGCATTCAAAGACCACTTGAAGGCAAAAAAACTGATTCACTGTGCAGTGCCGAGAGAAACTTTCCAGACTTTTAATTACTTTATCGCTCTCATTTTCTCTATCTTTAGAGTATTTTAGTGTGAACCAGAAAAACTGAAAGGAGATAGATCCAGAGCTTAGGAGAGGGGGTGGGGGCGAAGGATTGTTCAAATGTGGACTTGGTTTAGTCTCTGTCAGGTCTTTTTGGCCGGCCTTTTGAAGTGCCTGTGTCCCAGGACGAGGGTGGTTATGGCCCGGGGAAAACAGGATTACACAATCCTCTCTTGTCCAATTAATTAACCGCCTGTTTAGGAAAATAAACTCTCCCAATCTCCCTTTGGCATCGCTCTAGAAGACTTTACCCTTGCTGATGGCCGGGAAGTTTCAAATCCAACTGTGGAGACAAGTGCAAACCTCTCCGCCAACTCCAAATTGGTCTAATCAGGAGGGATTGTTCCACGTCCAATTAAAACTGCCCAGCTCAGATGCATCCAAACCATAGTTAAGACATTAAACTGAATTGGTTTTGTGAGGAGTATTTAGAGACCATTTCTAAAATATGAAGTGGTGAGTCAGTCCACTGTTTTTCTGTTTGATATTTTGGGTCTTTTTTCTCTTTGCAGCAACATCTCTTTGAGGTATCTGTGTTCCTTGTGGAGCAGAGAGAGTGCAGGCAAGCCAAAGTCTATGCTTATCTGAGCCCAGGGCGATTCTCAGGGTCATAACCTTCTATTGGTTGTTTCACTCTGGCCTCAAGTAAAAAAGTGCACAACAACAACTATGATACAACTAAGCCTACAGCTCTGACCAAAAACACTGCACCAGTGTGGGCGGCCCAATCAAAGTCTTGCATTCTGCTCTGTGGGAGTTGGAGCCCCCGGTTAAAGATAGAAACCTGGAACAGCACATCCTCAAGTCTGGATTAGCCCTGCCAAGTGCAGATTCCCTCGCTTTCTCCCTCCCGCGTCCTCCGACGGCTGCTCCAGGACAGCATGTCAGTTCATCTCAGCATGAAGATGTGCCTAGGGAAAGCCAAGACAACCCCCCCCCCCCCCATCCACTGTTGAAGCACAGCAAAGGCACCGAGAGGCACCCGTGCCATGGGTGCACCTCCCAGCATCGCTCCGAGAGATCGGCAGCCTCTCGCTTGCTTTAACAGGGAATGGGGGAACTACAGTCTGTGCTAACGCAAAGACAAGCAGGCAAACATGTGCAAAGACAGAAACCAGAAGTTAATGCCAACTTCTCACAAGTTCTGGGTTTATTAGAAAAGGCTTGTACAATGAAAAAAGCCAAAGCAATATCCTATGTTAGTCAAAGATTAAATGTTTTATTTTGGATCATTTTTAATTACAGTAAGTATAGATGGCATTAGTTCTCCTATTAAGGCCGATATTAAAATATTGGCCGTCCCTTTTTGATATCTGTGGGCACACTCACTAATCTGCTGCTCTAAGCTTCTCTTTTTAAGGATTTCATTTTAGGTCACTAATTCATTCTAGTAGCCATCTTAGATTTAAGATTTTATGGTTTTAGGTTCCTGCAGATGTTTGTTCTTAGGATTTGTAGTTCTTATTGCTTGATTGCTCTACCCACCTCTAAACCTCACTCACACTACTCTTTAAAAAAAAAACTAAACATGATGAAAGTGTAATGCTTCATTTGTAATGAAGAACAGACGAATGAGTCTAACAACGTACATTCAAGTTAAGTAACTATTTCAGTAGATTTCATCAGTGTATCTAACCTGACACGCCAGGTGTTCACAGAACTATCTGAAGGGCAGGTACTAGGAACCTGAAGCACAGCCGTCGCTGCCAGTAGCGTCTCACCGCATGCCGATTGGTTCGGTCCGCTGCCGTTCCCACGCAAACGCATTCAACTGGAGTCTGACGAGATGGATCTCCATGAGATTTATCATCCTGCGAGATCAATAGCGCAGCAATCCAGCTGCCGTGCAAGGTCTGCCAATCTAATCCCCATGTTTTATCCTTTTTATTGGTTTGTGCACCTAGTATTTCCCAAGTTATTCGCCACATCTGTGTTAAAAAAGGATTGTTGTTCCAAGGAGGTGATCATGATCACCTCAACTGGTTTTACATATTTTACTTTACGCAAAAGTAAGGATATTTCAAAAGAATTACGTCCTTTGAGCTCGGCAACCAACGTTTATTTCCATTGTCAATTAATCCATTTATAATTTTAAAATGAATTGATTAGTAGTTTGTTCTGACAATAAAATGACAGAAACTTGTGGAAACTATGGATACGTGTCTCTCAAGCCCAAGACGACGTCCTCAAACGTCTAGTTCTGTCCACAAGTAAAAGATATTCAGTTTCTGTCCCAGAAGAGAAGGAGTATATTCACATTGAACTGAACACACATACACATAACACTTATATATATAAAAAATGACTCAAACCGATTTATCACCGAAACAGTTGGTGATTATTTTAATAATCACCAACTGTTTTGTGCTCTGCTTTGAGCTGCTATGCTGCCAGGGTTTTTGAAGGAGTTTCATCATTGGCTGCTGCTGTAAAATGGAGACAACGAGAGATAATGAGTGACTGAGATGAGATGATTATGGCAAGAGAAGGACTGTGAGCCCCCAGCTAGCCAGGATGACATGTCTCTGATGTCGTACAGTTGACACGAGTGCTGAGAAAATGAGAATGACAGCTAGTTCAAGACGAAGAAAGTACTGAGAGCTTATAGTAGTATCATCCAAATAAAATGGAAGCAGATGAGAGAAAAGGAAAGCAGTTGAGGTAAATCAAATTCCTGGCGAATATTTGAGAATTTACAGTAAGCTCAATACAGGCGAGGTCACCAGTCGGGCAAAGTTTTCTTTCAGAGTACTTCAACAGGTTTAAAAGGAAGCCACATGATGGCTTTCCATCCCTAGACAGAGCTTTCACATTTGGATAACAGCAGCCGGCAGTGAAAATATTTCCTTTTGACATCATCATCTTCACCGCCGGCCTTATTTCCCACGCTGCCTCAGCTTTTTTTTTTTTTTCAAATACCGAGCAACTAAGTGCAGAGGATATTTAGCAGCCGCATTTCAAGTTTTAATCCTACAAACTTTCAATTTCACCGTAGTTGAGATGAGCAAGAATGAGGTGGTGAGAATGAAAGAAAAAGACAGATAGTGACAAGCACTCGTCAGTGGGCAGCAGGCATGCAGAAGAAGATGAAGCAGAGGAAGAAGAAGCCAATTACCCATGTGGCCAAGCAGACCGCGGGAAAGCGGTGTGTCGGGGCTGCCTGTTCTGAGTCCGATAACCCTCCTGTGTCATCCCTCTGTGTCAGCCAGAATTTTATCTGCCACTTGGGGGGAAAGACAGCCACCGCATAGGCATCACAACAAAAACCTGCATCCATAGAGAGCCGCAAGCCTCAGACGGAGACGAGAATTAAGAGTCAGGAAACCACAGGGGCAACTGATACGCAACACATGAGCTGGAAAAGAAATGGAGTAGTAGGAAATACTAACACACGCGGAGGGATTCATCACACACAGCAGCACCCTATCAGGATGGAGGGGGACAAATATGACAGTGGACCACTGTACTAGCTTAGTTATATGTATCTGCAAATTAGGGCTGCACGATTATGGCCAAAATGATAATCACTATTATTTTGATCAATATTGAGATCACGATTAATTATCACGATAACTGATATTGTACGTGGATATCACGTCCATATCGTGCTACGTTCTTATTATGTTAAAGTTGTATGTCATCTACATACAGCTGCAACACATGTAAATGAAAATTATCCGAAATAAACAGAGTAGGATACATTTCTATTATTTTTTCAAATATATCTCTGAGAAAGCTCCTTCACTTGTTTTCAACAATAACTGAGAGACGGCTGATTGTTATGAACGGGTCCAGCACGGGTCAAACGGCGGATACACACATCGTGTGTATGAAATGTCTGTATAGTCACTGCGCTGCATTTTTATGAACTATGATATTTTGGCCATGGGTCACATCTCTGGCCCAGGTCCAGCAGCTCTGTCTCAAACGCTATTACTCTACCAACTGAAGTTAGTTGCATTCAATAACTTCTTCTGTGTTTATCGACATGGCGGCCCCAATAGTTACCAGCAAAAACACAGGTACAAATACAGGTTCGCCTCTCATGCTCAACAATATACAGCGGGTTGTAATAACAATTAAAACTGTGGAAAAACGAAGAAGTGTGGACCAGCGCTTTCGCCGCTGTGTCCCTCCATGTTGATGGAAAGCCCTGTGTGTGAGTTAAGGGGGGCCGGGCTGCGCAGAGAGTAAGAGGAGAGATCCAAACACAGGCACGGCTTTACAGAAGAAATGGGTCATGTAACGCAAAATTAAACCATGTCGATATAAACAACATTGATTCGTTTGTAGAGAGGCAGCGGATGCAAAGACATTAGGACCAGTGCGACCCAGGAAAAATATTACTCTACCCTAGAGCCCTGTGAGCTAACAGAACCTAACTAGCACTGGTCACTGTTGTGGTCTGAAAAACAACACAGATGGGACAAAATGTTGCGTTTACTGGTAACTTGGTAAACCTTTTGACCAACGTATAACAGACTGCTATCTGTTGAATTTTCTACTAAGCAACTAAGCTGCGCGCTGCAGGGAACAACTCTGACTGTCACATGATCTGACAGCGGTTTACGGAGCGGCAGATTAGCTTTGCAAAAAAACCTCAGCATTCTATGAAATGACGCATTTAAAATATCGCTCGATCACAAGAATTTGATCGTGGGAAGCCAAAATTGTGATCATGATTAAAATTTGATTAATTTTTCAGCCCTCATGCCTTTGCTTCTCTTCATTTTTATTCTGTTTATGTAATCCATTTCTGACATATAGGCCTATGCTGATTAAATTACTGTTGGACGATTCTTGGTCTGAACTGCATTTAGCTGATCTGAAGTATCAGCTAACAGCAGCCTAAATCAGAAGCAATCAGCATTTAACTCCCAATCACACAACATTGAAAACCTGCAGCCCTACATTGAAAGTGAAATAACACTATATATCATGTCTCCTCCTGGTGTATTTTTGCACAAAGTGTACAAACTAATTACAGTTTCCTCTCTGTTTGCTGCTTCAGTCAAAACGCCAAGAGAGGAGAGGGAAGCAAATTTCTTAGCTCAACAATAAAACAGCCCCCTAGTAATTAAACCCCTGACGTGTTGAGGATTTACCTCAATAAATCATTCTCACATTTTGTTAGCTGTAGATGTATGGGAAGTAAGGGAGGGAAGGGGAGGGGGGGACACACAACTACCGTCATACAACTTTTGCTGTGGCATAGTGTGACATCATTGAGAGAAGCACTGCATCAAATACACTGCAGGCTCAAGGAAGAACATCTGGTGCACCTTGCAGCGTTGTGCTAATCTACTGCGAGTGTCAAGATCAAGTGAGCAATGATATTCATCGAGCTGGTCTTGGCATGGTTTATTTAAGAATGTACAGGCCTAAATGCTGCATGCATATATATATATATATATATAGTGTATTTGTTTGGGAAATTGTCTGCAGCATAATGTAGCAATGGCTAGTAGCTTCCTTCTGCTTGCAGCAATTGCTAAAACAGGGGTTCTGCAGGGTTCGCCAACTTCACTTAAGACTAGAGACCACCCAATAAATTGGCAGACTGATATTATTGGCTGATATTATCAGCCGATATTAGGCGTCTCCCGAACTATCGGTATCAGCCCTATAATGGCCAAATATTTATTCATCAGAATCCTTCATAACAATTAATACTGATAAATGAATATTTAAAAATTTAAAAAAAAACGGAAACGGATTAAATGAAATTGATTACTTGTTTCACGGTCATGCCAGAGTAAGTATGATGGAAAACCAGTAGGGATGATATGGCCTTGAATAATTTATCTTTATGTTATTTTTTTGTATTTCCCAGCAGTATAGAGCAAAAACTGCTAATTTAATTAACATGACCTACTGCAGTCCTGAATAAGTGGCAGAAAATGGAAGGATGAATGGACTAATAAAAAGGATTCACTCATTAAAGTTCATTTGAGGTTTTGTTAAAATTGACACCCTGTACTTTCTGGTATGATATTGTGTTCGATGCGGGTCTGACGGTGCTGACTGAACCTTTACAAAAAAAGGATTGAACAGCCTCCGGCAGCGCAATCCGCTGTCTCCCAACAGCCCTCCATCACATTCAAAAAACAACTGAAACTTTCTAAAACAAGAGAGAGTAAACAATCAACACCTTGGAAAATGAAATGTAAGACTTTTTAATACCCTTTAAGGCTGTTTTGAGGAAACGCAGGCATTATTCTGCCGGGGAGCTATTGATAGTCTGAACAAAGAATTATGTTTCATGTGTCTGCCATGCGTGAAAGCCAATGCATTCACCTAGGCAACATGAACCAGGGCTTTCTCTGGAGCAGCCCACTGGGAGCCCAACACCAAGGCCTGAAGAGAAGCTTTGAATGGAAAAGGGCTATCAAGTGTTTGAGAAGAGGGTAGGAAATCCCCCTCACACTCATCTGGGAAGGAAAAGTGGCGAAGCCTCCCACAGGGTAATAGAAAGTGGAAAGTGGAAGATACTCTATCTGGAAATTGTCCCGAGATAACGTCTGTTATGATTTGACACTACACATCATATTGAATTCTTCCTACACAGGATTTGTCGCTTTTCAAACTACGTCATCGTACAGCGTCACAGTCTGGCAGTGGCTCTAAAAGCCTGTATGCGTCGGTATCAACCGCTGAGGGCCACTGACAAAGGTGCCATATCTGATGACTTGGGAGTAGGGCTGGGCAATATATCAATATTATATTTCTATATGAGGCTAGATAGCGTCTTACATTTTGGATATCGTAATAACGTATTGTGACAAAAGTGCGGTCTTTTGCTGTTTTTTCAGGCTACCCACAGTAAAGTGGTGTAGAACGATTCCCCATGTGAGTCAGGGCGACATTAACATCACACACACTTCCCACTGTTGGACGGTTGGTGGTTATTATGTGCAATGTCACAAAAATCATGCAAGCAGCGCTACAGCATGGCATGCCTTAGTGCTGTAATGCAGTGAGCCGTGGTTGTTAAACGTCTTTGTTTTGTCTAATTACATTTAATTTACACAGTCTGATTTGAACAGTGGGCGACTGAGCATGAGGCGCCACCGTTTTGTTAGAAGAATCTGGCAAACTTAAATTCAAATATTATTTTCTGGTTAATTGAAACTAAAATACAAACTGGCAGCAGAGCAAACATAGTGTCAGGTAGCACGTTTGTGACAGCTGATGTGGGCCAGAAATAAAATCACTAACGCATCAAGGGGTTGCTTCATCATCAAAT
Source organism: Etheostoma cragini (assembly GCF_013103735.1). NCBI lineage: Eukaryota > Metazoa > Chordata > Actinopteri > Perciformes > Percidae > Etheostoma > Etheostoma cragini. The sequence goes on along the minus strand of NC_048420.1, from coordinate 8,861,197 downwards.
TACTTGCAGAGACCTTCAGTCATGTTCGGGTTCATAGGGTTCACAGAGTAATAGTTGATTTCCATCAGTGAATGAATTCTTTTTTATCTTAAAACTAACTCTCTTTGTTTTGGTAGTTTTAAAACACTTGTGTTGAATCTTCCAGCACTTGGAGTCAGAGATCCTGTGGTTAAAGTAGTTAAGAACTTGTCAACGTTCTTTGAAGAATTTGGATTTTCTTCCGAGGATGAGTCAAACTGAGGATTTCCTGTGTATTCTCCTTTTGCTCGCTACAAAGCTCTGGAGTTTTGATCTGGCTGGAAGATATCATTTATTGTGCATTATTTAAACGGTCATTAGTCTCACAAGCCTCATTCTTCCTGGGCACAGCTCTAGGCTTTCATTTTTACATCAGTTATCAGCCTATTATATGCAAATGAATCATCCTAAGTCTGAAAACCTATAATATATAATATATCAATTACACCGGCAGTGAGACAGTGAGGCAGCAAGGGAACATTTCCTAAAGATAGCCAGTCAGCACCTGAGGGAAGGGAGAAGAGGAGGAGAGGGGGAGGGGATGAAGAAAGGAAAAAAACAGAGGATAAGCAAAAGATATATTAGTAACAAAAAAAAGGAGGAGGAATGAAAGGGAGACACGGGTTCACCCTAAGTCCGAATTTCCACCGGGTGCAGATTGGCTGCGGATCTGCTCCGCTGCGTGACGGACCGTGCTCCGCCGTCCTTCAACACCCACCAGGTCCGGATTTGTTGCGGAACGGCTGCGGCCGTGACTGACAGCTGAAGTCTCGAGGACCCACGAGATCTTGCAAATTGATGTAGAATAAAACCACAAAACAACAACAGTTTGCTTCCATCCAGAGGAGTCGAGGGGGAACAACTCTGTGCTGTGTTTTCAAGGTGTAGTGCAGGGAAATATGATCCGCCATGAGCATGCTCTATTTTATTTTGAAAATAAACCGGTTGTTTTATTTTTATCTGCCGTGTGCTGAATTGCTGCGGAGCTCTCCGGCTTCCGGCAAAAATAGAAGCTCTGCATTTCTGCTTCGGAGGGCAGTAGATCACCGGAGATGGGACGGAGATGGAACGCAGCTGCTGCGCAGTCAGCGCAAATACACAACTTGACTTTAATGGAATCCTAATGACTCCGCCTTCGTTCCAGAACGGATCCGCGGACATTCCGCAGTTGGTGGAAATTGGGAGTACGAATGGACAGGTAAAGGTTCTAATATGTCCCTAATCTACATACGTGACGTTCCACTTCTGGGATTGCTCTGGTGCTGCTGGAAATTCCGCCGGATCACGCTCTTTCCACCTAGATGTCCGTCCCCTTCCTCTTTCTTTGTGTTGGCATTTTAAACTGTGGTGGATTTCTGAGGACTATGGTTGACTGCTCCTCAGATCTCTGCACGGTAAATCCAGACAGCTAGCTGGACTATCTGTCCAATCTGAGTTTTCTGTTGCACAACTAAAACAACCTTTGAAAGTATGCATTTTCCACCAAAACAAGTTCCTCCACAAGGCACCAGGGCTCTGTCCGATGCTTAGCGCCGCCCAAGACAATTGCGATTGGTTTAAGGAAATGCCAATAAACCAGAGCATGTTTTTCTCCCATCCAGGAATGCTGTGGGGACTAGTCAGACTCTCCTCCTGTGGAGGAAGGTCTGGCAAAGCGAGACTAATGTGTCCCCAAACATAACCATGTGTTGCTCTAGCAGCGCCATTCAAAGAGTAAAACTTTGCAAAAATATTCATATTCCAAATTCAAATTCAAATATGCATATTCCATCATTAGGGGCATTTAAAATTGATATTTATATTACAAATAATTAATTCACTATGTTCAAAGAGAGAAGCAATTTATAGTGAAGTACTGAATGGTCAGGATTTCCTCATCCAATGTATGTGATTGCATTGCCCAAGTAAATAAATTAAACAGCTAATAACAGAATGTCAAATATATAAATTCAAAATCTGCTAATTCTTACTCAGTATTGACCTAATCCCACTTACTACAAACCTAAATATAAGGGCTCAAGAAACTGTATCATGTTTCTACAGTCATTGTAAGTAGTATATTTCAAATGATTTTATTATTTCAGATATATTTCAGTATATTCAGAGATATATTTAGTCAGGGTATGAAAATGCAGACCTTAATCAGAATATGAGCCATTAGACCAGAACTTTGCTATAAATTAACATTAACGGAAAAAGGTACTCTTATTAATAGCCCTCGTTGATCTGTTGATCCATTTGCACTGATATAGGAGTCCTTTATTCCAGAAACACACCTGGAGGGATGCAGAATGTGATGTCTAGCTATCTATCAGGCACTGCTCCTAGATTCCTGCTCAAGTCACGTACATTCAAATCAACAAGAAAAAACTGATATTTAGTTTTTATATTCACATGCACATCTATTTTAAAACGTTGTACTGTTTGAAATGGCTTTCTCGGTAGCTTACATTTGTTAACCGGTGACAGGTAGTGCAAGTAGTCAGCGGTAACTACTGTATGTGTTGGTCGGTGTATACTAATGAGCAAGGAGAGAGATAAAGTATTCAGAGAAAGAAATAAACAGCCTCATAATAATCAGTGGTGGTAACAGAGAAGCCCTTATGGAGCCCTGGGACCTGTTTGTAGGAAGAGTCACTGGCGGTGCAACGTGATGTTAATACCAGGTATTAACAGCTCAAGCAGAAATTGAAGGGCATAGGCAAGCTAATAAATAATGCAAATCCACTCTAAATGCATTTCATAAACTGGAGAGAGCTTAGAGAGGGCGCTGTGATTGACCCTCTTGTTAGCATAAGACTGAAGAGACACTTTTGCTGGCACAAAAAACTCGAGCAAAAAAAAGGTTTTTGAGTACACAGAGTGGATTTTTTAGCTAACATTAGCATACACACTGGCACCCAATTTGGATTTTAGATGTTGTAAACTGCTAGTCATTATGTTGACTAAACCTAATTGACTAGTTCAACAAAATGTTATTTTTGATTGCAAACTGAACATAAACGTCCTACATATCACACTAGGGGTGGGACAAAATATTGATACGGCAATATACGTTATGTGTGATAATCAATACGCTGGCGCCAGATATTGATATTTTAACTACAAGGATAAGGCGTCTAAATAGACTTTCCTGCTCCCAGCGTCGCTACAACGCTCAACACATGAACGAGGGAACAACACGAACAAGGGAACCACATGAATAAGGAAAACTTGAACATACAGTTAGGTAACTATTCGAAGAGGAAGAAGGTTTCAATTAAATGGAGGACAGCAGTTTGAGGAAAATAACAGCTGCCCCATGTCTGGACCCATGGTTGTTCTATAGTTATGTCATTTTAGTTTACAGACTAAAAAAACTTGATACAGAATTGTGCTTGGACTAGCTGTGGATAAAGAGAGAAAACCTGCACTTAACTTTTCACAGCCATTTTGTATTCATAGTTAGAACGTTTTTTGTGATATATCATTATTTTGTGGCAGAATTGCTGTATCGGGATATTATCGGTATCGTGAGCCATGTATCGTGTATGGTATTGTGAGGTACCTTGTGATTCCCACCTCTATATTACATGCTTTTATGGGTAATGTACTATACTGTAGCTTGCTAACCACATGTTGGATGCTAGCCATGCACTAACGTTTATCTGTATTGTTATTTGATAGAAGAGACCATTAGCTGTGACTAAAACAACTTAAGAATAAACTGAGGGAAGAAGCTAAATACAGATTTCCTGAGCCACCATGCTGTGTTTGGGCTGTGTAACATGCAGTTCATTTTAACTACTGAGTCATGGAACAGACATTTTTGTTGTTTCCTGCTAATGCATTCTGTTTCAACCAGAAAGACAAAAAACTAATTGTTAGTTTATAGTGAAATCATTACAGACATTATCTCAGGACACTTTACAGTATAGTTAGCTAGCTGCAGTTTCTGGAAAATGACTTGAGAAATTGACAAAGGATAAAGTAGCTAAACATAAAATGACATGTCTGTCATAGGCTGTCTGTTATTGACCCTATCGCCTCAAATCAAGGTTCTAAAATGTATAAGGTGTTCCCCTAATGCTCATTTGGAATTGGTGATATTGCTGAATGTAGTTGCACACACCAACACATCAACAAGCTCTTATTAGCAATTATCTGCACAACGACTTTCATCTTTGATAACCTTCTGGTAAATCTGAAAACCATGCTTCAGTAAACGCCAATATTAAATGCCAATATTAAAAAGGGTGTAAACATGACACCGGGATCCATATTAACAGAGCGAGTCAGATGGATGAGAGCTGATATCCTTCTGCAAATGCAGTGAGCCCTGTTACTGAAAAAATATATTGCTGCCTTTCGCTCTAATGACATGACCAGCTTCACACTGTTTTCTATTTACAGGCCTGTCAACATCTTGTTAATTACAGTCGCTCACGTTATTGTCATAACTGCTGCTGAGATAGCGTGACCACCTGTAGATGTGAGGACAAAATGGGCACCTTTACCTAGAATGCAAAATCATGCCTATGATTAAACATGACATGGTGTTAAAAAAATGAACTAAACAACTTCAGTTAGGAGTTTTCAAAGTCAAGACAGAACTTTAAAAGTGTACAGTATGGATGTGGTGCATCTATTAGAACATTATGACACTCCTCAATAATTATGTATATTTAGAAAAAAACATTCAACTGCTAATAATTAGGGTTGTCCTCGATTGAAGAAGTTCTGAGTCGACTAACATTTATTCAATTGTATCGACTAATTAATTAATTGATTTAATCAACAGATCTGTGAATCTGAGTTACTCCACAAAGAGTCATGCAAAAGCACCACTTCAATTCTTGTGTTTAACTGAGATGTGCTTATACGTTGGGCTGGGTGATATGGAGAAAATCAAATATCACAATATTTTTGACCAAATACCTTGATATCGATACCGCTATGATATTGTAGTGTTGACTATTGGTGCTTTCGAAAAATATATGCACAATGAATTTTTGGATAAATAATCATCAGTAATGTGGATATAATGACTAAGTGGGTAAAGGCTAACAATACAACAGGTACAGTCTGGTAATGTCAGAAAATTACATCACTTTACCGTATTGTAGCCTTTAAAACCAGGAAAAGACAACACTTATGCTATAATACGATATACAAAATCGAAGACAATATTTAGTCTCATATCACGATATTGATATAATATCGAATATTGACTAATCAACTAAAGAAATCTTAGTTGACTATGACCAAAACAACCGATTAGACTCGTTATAATTCCAAACCCACCAATGATAATGGTTCTGTTCACCCAACTTGGAATCTATTTTAAGAATTTAGTTGAATCATGACTTGTAAAAATGAATTGTAAAATCCACTGATTAAAGGGGTTAGCAGCACTTACTACTCCAAAGCAATAGTGAATCAATTGGAGTCTTCCTACTCACATATCTGTCCAGCTTCCTAATAAACCAATCTACATGTGCTGTCAAAATCATTTCTGTAGCATCATGGCTGTGTAGTGGATTCACGAAGATAATGAAAGTACTGTAGGAATGCGGCACAAACGAGATGTGGAAGTTAAATTCAGTTGAATATGTTTAATCCCACTTACATCCACAGTTTATAGCTTCAGATTACACTACAGATTACTAAAGTATTAATTACATTTGATGCGCACAATGCGTGGCTTTCAGGGTCGAGCCTTCGGAACGGACCACAGGGCTTTTAGGTGGCTTGTTAATGACAGTTTTCTTCTACAGAAAAGTGCAATTTAACGGTTTGTCCTAAGCCTTTATCATCCAACATTCCACAGGAGGATAAGAAAGCAACAGGTAGATAAAAGTTCCACATGGAAAATTCCGGCTACTTTGTTATAAAGAAAAAAAGCTTTATCACTTGCCTTAAACCAATCACTCCTGAATCTCTCCATAACACATGGCCTTTTCTCCTTCAGTATATATTTTTTCACCCTGTTTTCATTTCTCCAGTCTGTCTGTGGTCTGCTCCTGGTATTTAGTAGGCTCAGTCAGTCTTGCCCAAGATACACGTACACATGGTTTATGTCCTTACCTAAACTTTCCCCTGAGTCTGATAAAAGAAAGTGAATTTAGGACCTCAGAGGGACCAACAAGTGCAATCAAGTGCCACTATTTCAAGAAGAAAAAAGTGTCCAGATTCTCAGTAGTATACTTATTTTCCACCAGAAGAACTGTTTATTCTGCTGTGGTTTGTGACACCAACTAATTACAGCCAGAATCTGATCCAACTATAGTTCTAAACAGGATGAAATGTTCTTTTAGAGAAGCAGCAACAGATTTGTGCTCAATCAAAACAAGGGTCAAAGGGTACACGGGATCGCCCATGCAAAGGTCTATGGTTGACTCCTAAAAGGGATCACGTACAACAATTAACTGATTGATTTACTTCACTGATAATTTAAGTTAAATGTATTTACATGATAAATACACATATTTTCATCATTAAAATCCTGTTAAACTTGTCATGTGATACACCAGATGTGCAGAAGACACAGATAGATAGATAGATAGATAGATAGATAGATAGATAGATAGATAGATAGATAGATAGATAGATGGACATTTATTGATCCTTTTGGAAATTCATCTTGCGCCAACAGAACCACTTACACCCACCCACCCCAAAAAAAAATTCAGGGGCTCAAGAAAGAAAGGCCAGGGTGAAGAGAGAACAATTGCAAAGCAAGAGTAGAGATACTGGTATCATATGAAACCACGTAACCTAAGGCCTCCATTGGCAGCAACCATGTCGTGTTATCTTGGGAAAGGGATAAATAATGCTTCAAAGTTAGACAAAGTTTTTTAGTTTTTTGTTGAAAATGGTGTATTTAAATATTTCTACATAACGGATGCTAAACAGAGCATGGCCTAGTCTAGGCCCTGGATTTAGAAAAGATTATTAGAGACTCCATGTCTGCCACTACAAGGCTAATGGCCAAGAGATTGTTTGAAATTGCCTGTGTTGGAGCTGAGGGGGGTGCTGGAGTGGGTGTGCATGAGGGGGCCAATTTGGAAAGGTTTGTTCCCTGGTCCATAATTCCCCAATACATGGCCTGCTCGCAGATGCTGATGTCCATTACTATAAGAAGATGTACACCTAGACATCTGATTGGTACCATACTCGTGAATAGGCTCTTCAGCAGTTCATAGACGTAACTGTACCTGCACAACAACAGACTCTCCAATGCTGACAAATTCCAATAAGTCATGCGATCAAGAGAAACTGCTTTCTGTTAATGTGCCATTTAAATGCAAAGAGTCATTCCTACTCTAGGCCCTGGATCATCAAAGCCAGCAGTGTTCAGAAGTTGTTTTTTTTAACCCGTCAGAGCGGGGACAGACGAGAGGGCAGTCGGTGGAGGCAAGAAACCATAAATGGTTTGAAGTTCTGTGCAGAAAATGAGCGTCATGTTGAAACCCCAAGAGGGAAGTTTGAAGGGAGAAGAGCCTCAGAAGTCTGCTTAGCTTTACTGAACTTTGCCGCGCCCTGTGCATGCTGGACCGCGCTGCAATAGCATTCGTAGCTGGAAGGTGATTTATGCTGAACCAAAAGCTGACATTAATGATGTTTTTTTTCCTTTCTGTGAGCCACATGATATTTGCATTCTGTGTTTGAAATAGCAAGGTTGGGTGTTTGAAGAAATCTAAGAGCAGACATCCTCTCTTTGCATGGATGATGGGGCTGCTGCTGCACTTTTTAAATGTGAATAGGTGTATTCTCCTCACCACTAGAATAGATTTACACCTATATTTTAAAGTAGCTCCATGTGGAAAGTACATAAACATCACCTCTTTTATATTTATCACTAAATTATATATAAAATTTAGCTAATAATATTGAGCTATCTGCAAACAATGTCAAACATACGTCAGTTCATTTGCTGCCCTTTAAAGGATTCTTTCTGATAATTATCCTCATTTTCCAGATTACTACTGGCTGTCTACTTGATGAAACTGTTAACTGACAACGATTTTTTAAGGTATACTCTTTAATGCGGGACAACATTTGAGAATTTAAATTAGGCCAACCTTTCTAGAAGTTGCCATTTCTCAAAGGGACCCTGTTGTATCGACCTAAACAAGTTTTTGAGGTGTCCTCCATCGGTTCAATTTAATTCAACTCCAATGAAATCTCTTTAAGAGCCCCTGAATCTGCTTTGTCTGATCCAGCACAGCAGAAGCCAGTTCAATTTTACTATTAAAAGAACAGCCTGTCCATCATGCACAGCAATCATGTCTGCTTTCGCACATAGCCCCAGACACTGAGCCTTGGCATCTCACATCCTGCATTACAATGCTGACAAGCAGGCTGAGAGATTCTGAAAAAACACTGGCAGGGAAAAAAGAAGAAAAAAAACTGCAAAGCTGAAGGGCGTAACATGTTCCTTTTTAGCTGCAATGTTTCATGTCATTGGTATTCTACTGGCTGGTGGGCGCAAATCAATACTATTGAGCTGCTGGTGCCCAATAAACTAAGTTGTTGTCTCAATTGCAGTCTCTTTAGCGTCTCTGAAAGAATGTAAAGCCCTTGGAAAGATTCAAGGCAAAACGTATATATTTGCAGTGTTGCTTCAGGGGTCTTCTGGAAAACTAACCGTGCATATTGTCCCTGAGCTGCTGGATCAAGCAGAAGGTTAGATAGACAGGTCAGCCTACAATGCTGAGTGGGAAAGTAAAACTGATAAAGCTAACTTTACACTGGATATGAACAGGTAAAGTCATATTTCTTCTTTAACGTTTTCACTTACAACTAAATTAATGACACTTGCCTGCATCACACATTGATTCAGTGGTAAATAAAGACAAACACATATGAAAGCTAAACATGCAGCTTATGTGCAAGCACTCACTAGAATCCATATTAAAGTTGAAATATTATGCTTTTCCTTATTTTCTGTCATTTCTATGATGTTATAATGTTGAAATTTTATGTTAAAAGTGGCGAATAATGAGATAAATCTATTTAAGAGAAATCCCCGTGAGCTAGAACGTTATTATTTCCAACAATTCTGAACACTCCTTTTTCAACAGTTTTTTCTCTTCTCAAGTGTAACACAACTTTAAGATAGCCTTCTATGATTGGTCATCTGCTTCCTCTACTACTACTTACTGCAAGTAGGTAGGACTGGAGTGTTTTTCAAGCTATTGCGGTGTTAACATTGTTGCATGTAGCAACATGCTGACTGCAGTAAAATGACATCTTGGCTGCCAGTCTTGCTAAATTCTCCGCAATTCTGAGTCACATTACCCCTGAAACATCTATTAATGTAGTGTTTGGTTTAAAAGCCTTTATCTGCTATTTCTGACTGTAGAAACGGCTATATTCTTTTAGTGTCCGCTGCTAACTATAGTAGCTACATGGCTAACGGTAGTAAACAATGTCATCTGGGCTGCCAATGTTGTTAAATTCTTCCCAATTCCGGGGTTCCATACTGCCGAAACATGTCCGTCTGGGTAGTGTTTGGTCCGGAAGCCTTTATCTGTGATTTTTGCTGACAGAAAGTGCTGCATTGTTCCTTTACAATCTAACGTTAGCATATTGCTAACTATTAACTAGCTGCATGCTAACGCAAGATCTTGGCGGCCAATCCTGGTCCTTTGTCAGGTCACTTTATCCCTGGGACATGTCTGGTTGGGTAATATTTGTATAATAGATGAATAATATACAAAGAAAAACACGTTTCACTCCAAATGGAGCTTTCTCTTCCATAGACAGCACTTTTTCCCAACTGCCTGAAACGCCTCACACAGATTCCTGTTGGAAAAGCCTCCATTAGTGATGTCATTAATTGAGATTCCTGTATTGAAAATATTATCTATGTAAAAGGATGGAAGTATAGCTCAATGTAGAAAAATAGCTCCTGTGAGAGGCATACTATTATATTTTGTATTGGTATCAAGTCATAGGATACAGTTAGAAAAAATGTTTTATGATCATAAAGAGGCATGGTCTACTTTATAGGCTGTGTATTTGTGTTATTATCTGGGTCACATGACAAGTGATATAACCAAAAGATGTATCCTGGGATTCATTCAAAACTTTAATTTGTTTAACAAAGTTATCCATTAATTAATCTTTGAAAATTTTACTGAAAGAAACAATTATATTGTTAATCGGAATTATCTCTGAGACAATCAATTGTATAACAACATTTGGTATTGTTACAGCTCTACTTACTAGTCCCTAATACAGCCTATGGTTTATGTATGACCCCAATAAATGGGCTCATAAAAGGTTCCTTTGATGATGAGATCCCCCACAGTCATTTGTAGCATCTTTATCTTTTATCCAGCAGCATCTGAGAGGAACATCCAAGTAATCGGATCATGTGCTCATACCTATCTCATACATATCTGAAAATGACCATTTCTAATGGATAAAAAGAAGATATAAAGCAGCCTTTGTAACACTGCCAGCCCCTGATGAACACCAGGAAGTGTAATCAGCAATGACCCATGCTATACTCCACCAATCCCAGGGAGTTCCTTAACATACCCAGCCTGCCTCAGGGGAGCTGGGCCTGGAACAGCGGAACAAGTACTTGATGACCACGAATGGATTATGAAATCCTGGACGTCTGCCAGCTCCTTCAGTGAATTGTCACAGTTTACCCAACCCGGCCGCCTATAACCAGCACCTTTCACACTTGGATGTTTTCCTCTCGGATGTGGACTTGCAAAGCATTTCCCAAGAAACACACACTGCTTTAAATAAACATATATGTAAAATGTCAGCACAGATTGGAAAGCAGGCCATCTGTGTAAATGCAATGACAAACTTAAATAGAAAAGCAGCAAGGGGCTCAATGTGGGAAAACAAGCTGTCAGTGGGTTGATGATTGGAACACGGTCCAAGGTAATAAGATTGTTTGGCATAAATCACTGAGAAAACCTGGTGAGCACGCTGACATAGGCAGTCAGTCCATTTCAACATCCATTAACATCAAACCAGAGTGGAAATAAAGCATGTTCACACTTTCTTCAAGACACATAGGTCAGAGACTGCTGTGAATGCTGGTGAGAATAGCCAGATATCACAGCGCCACCAATGTGGATCTTTTACAGTCAGCTTTTTCTTTACCTTATTTCACATTTCTTTATCTAAATTTACTACAGTCACTAGAGGTTATTTAAATGGAAGGAAAAGGTGTATCTGTATTTTCTCTTTGAGAGGCGGTACAAGCTTAGACAGCATAATGACATTCAAAAGCTGATACAATTATCGTTTTAGTCATTTTCCAAGCCAAATATGGGGATTTGCTGCTTTTCTTTGTCACATACGATAGTTAAATTTAGCACTAACTTAGGTAACTATTTAGACTTAGAGTGAACTAAATACAAAAAGATATACAATAATATAAAAAATGATCTTTAAAGCTAAAGGTTTGTTTTTTGCTTTGTTTTTCCCTCTTGGGAGCAGTTGGAAATCCATTTGACACATCATTTCATAAAGCTGCTATGGCGAACGTTGTTAGCAAACAGTTGTGTATTTGTACATCTGGTAGACACCGAGAAACATTAGCATTCTTGTTGAGTTGTGTATGTGTGCAACTGATAGAGTAAGCCGATTATTCCTTCTCTTTTAGCTCTGTTTTGGTCTCCTCCAACTCATGAGGGAAATATCTGGATCTTTAACGGCTAAATGCTCGGCTATGTTCCCCAGCTGGTCTCTTACTCTGTCTGTCTGCTGTTCAACATCTCCATTGGTGACATGCCAGTAGAGATGGTGATCTTAAAGCAGTATTACTTGATTATTCTTTAGCTAATTGGGGACAGCAGAACAACCTGTTCAGAAAACACTGACAAATTATCACCTAATAAAGTCTTTTTACACATCAAGCAGACACAGCAGCATTAGCATTAATTTTCTATCCACCTCGCAAATTGATATCCAATATTCAATCTCCTTTAGCTCTGTGGGTTTCCATTAAGTCTTTAAGGGAAATATCTGCTAAATGTTACACTATGTTCACTGGTCAGTCGCTAAACCCAAACAACAACAACAACAACCTATAACAGGAAATACCTCTATAGAGCTTCGCTAAGGGGAACTGCAGAGTTGGGTGATATTTTTTGTGGGATCATCACTATGAGACATTTTTAGAATAAATCACACAGTCATTGGTTCCATTATTTATGTAAAAACATTGATTGGTGCAGCTTTAAGATATGAAAGTGTCTGCTCAGCAATGCAACAAACATAAGTTGTTCAGCATTGTGTCGAGCCACATTAAGTGTTAGGATTACACTGAGAGACAAAAATGCTTAACTTCCTGATGCATAGCTATAGACTTTTTTTAGTCTGGACACCAAAGGGCATTTTGGGTGATTCCTTCCCAAGTAAAGAGATCACAGTAATGGTGCAAAATACAGGAATTAATTGCGTCTTACACTTCATTTGGAGTTGTATAGTAAAGTCCTATTACTCAAGAACCACATAGTCAACTTTGTACTGTGCATAAAGCAAGACAAACCCCCCAAAACACAGTAAATTTGCTTGGCACAAGGTGATGTTTGAGGCCACCCTGAGGCAACACATCCAACAGTCGCCATGACTCTCTTTTCAAGCTGCATGACTGAGCAAATGGGTTTCCTGTACAGCAGACAGTTTACTGCCTATAAATCAAAAGTATGCCGGGAGGCAAAATCCAATTGAAAGTGCATCTCTTGAGATGCATCTGGGATACATTCTGGTGCTGGCTGAGGGGGTGGTGGACTGCAATCAGTCTTAGCTGGTTCCACATATCTGGATTTAGTATCTTGATGCAACTTTTGAAATCTGAACAGGGTCTAATGGACAGATCCGAATCTGTGCTAAACCCTGCACTCTCTTCGTCACTTCACTTGTGATATGTATACATTTCTCTCTTTATCTTCTTGTTCTCGATCAACTTAAACTTTGAGCACAGCAACATCAGAGGGGACGCCAAAGAAGACGCCAAAGATGGTATTTTTGTCAACTGACTATTTTAACACTTGGAAATAACTTCACATTGTCTTACTAAAGTATGTGTCTGTGAGGTGAGCACTGTTGGGGATACTCTTAAAAAAAAAAAAGGATAACTTTTTTGATTAAGGACAACGGTCATACCGCAGAGGTGTCTAGGCTTTAGAAATTGGTATAATGCAGTACTGTGGCTCCTTTTCTTTGGACCCTCCCCATTCAAAGCCATACAACTTTCCTGCCTTGATTACTCTGAAATTACTTTAGACTCAATGTTTGGACTTGCAGTAATGCTGGTAATTGACAGAATCCTGTACACACAGTCCCAGTCCGTGCGCAGTGAATTTGTTTTCATTAAATGTGTCATTATTGTATTCTGAGCATTCACAGAGCTCTCATAATGAACTGTCTGAAAAACAGCACAGCACATAAAAGCTGCGGCGTGCCTCTTTATAGGAGACTGGTGGGTGATTCTGTGTTGTGTTTATAACTATTTCTGGACGCGGGGCTTCTCTGGTTTAGGTTTGTTTTTACTAAATATACAGTATATTCCCAGATACCTGCTACAGGAGCTTAACTTATCACAAAAAACAGCAATTTCCTGGTTCTTTGACTCTGTGTGTATAGACTATGTGTACCCTTGGGTGGGTAAGATCAGGGTTGTTGTTTGTATAATTGTACTGTGAAAACTTGGAAAAATAAAAGTTTTCTATCATATATTGTATATGCCTTCTGCAAGCTACAAAACAGAGAGGTCTCTGAAGAGTTTGAAGTCTTTAATCATGCTTCTTTAGGAACCATAATTATATAAGTTGAATAAAAAATCTTTACTCTGTATTTTATTGACATAAAGTTTGATGATTCCAGTAAAATCCTGTACGATGCCTCACAGTAGGCCTGGGTGTCTCCCCTGATTTCATGAATCCATTCGGATTCATGAGGTCCCCAGTCGATTACATCTCCGATTCGATTTCCGATTTCCATTTGGGATATTTCAGTTGCAAAACTTTGAAAGAGATTCTACTATTGAGTAGGGCTCCCTCTAACCTGCTGCATTCTTAAAAGGATCAATGTTTTCATTGAAATGGACCCCAAAGCAGTTGCATCAATGTACTTTTTTATTTCACATTGAACATCCAACAAAATGCAACTCTAGATACTCTAGAATCTCTCTAGAGAGAGTATTGAGTGACATTTCACATCAGATATCTTTGGAGTGTTCCTTTAACTCCCTTCCTGACAAGCCAGCATGACAGTTTGTATGGATTCCTTAGGAGTTTTATATGATACACAATAACATAGATCGATTCTGGATTTTGTGAATCAATATTGAGCCATTCCAATGAAAATCAATTTAATCAGAATTATTTATTTATTAAACCCAGCCCTATTTTACAGTGTTTTGAAACTGCATTATATGCTACAAGACCACCACGTTGATGCGTTCTGACCCATTCGAGATTTACCTTGTAGAAGATCCGGGGTCGGGTGTGGCCAGTTGTAGGTCCTGATCAGCTGCCAGTCAAAGTCATCATCTTGTCCCTGCCGGTACTCACACAGGCCCGGGTCGGAGTCCTCATCGAAGGTACAGCCAGCTACAGCGAGCAAAGAACACAATGGGTTAGGAGAGGAGAAACAGATTTTCTTTCTGCATATGAAATAAAATTTTAAAAAAGGAATATACAATAACATCATAAAATGCACAGATGGAATGAAAACAACCTAGAGGACTTTTAAACTGATGCAATCTAACATTGAATTAAAGACAGCTCGACATTCTTGCCATAAATTTGCAAATTAACATACGTATTTTTTAAATATTTAAAAAGGAAAGAAAAAAATATTTAAAGGAAAGATAATAACAATTCCAGACAATGGATACCACAGGTAGAAAAGAAGGAAAAAATGTATATATATTACAGTAACATATGTTCACTGCGGTTAACCTATACATTGTATCATAACAACATTTACATAGTGCTGTACTTCAGCAACAAAAGTTGTTTAAGATTTTTTTTTTTTTTTATTTGTCATAAATGTGGAGTGACTGCAAAGGGAAGCAGACAAAACTGTTCCATATATCTGGACCTCTGTACCTGATTAAAAACAGGCCTAGTAGAGGTCTGTAGAACTGACTTTATAGAAGATCAACAGATCAGGGCTACTCTTGGCTCAACACAGGCCTGCACAATTCTAAATCACAATTTTTTTTAGCTTAGAATTGATTTCACGATTCTCTGCCACAATTTTTTTTCCCTTCAAGTGTAATGTTTATTGCACACATAAACCATGACAAAACAAAAAAGATTGGCAGTACCAAACATTAATTTTCTTTTGGCGCCTTTAGCACATTGCGCATCATCCAAAGCCTGTAAACAAAGAGGCTTCAATGAAGAGAAGGGAAAACACTGCAGTGCTTTAAAACCTATTTTATACAGTCAATGTTTAAAAAGCATTGAAGATAGTAGTAGCGTTTGTGATGCAGTCGGCTCATAAAATGAAATGAGAATCAAAGTCATCTAAATCATTAAAAAATTAAATCGTGAACAGGGTGAATCGAGATTGCGATTTTATAACGACTATTTGTGCAGGCGTAGCTCAATGCTACGCTTAAAAGTTAGTTATCAAGCTTGTCAGTGGTAATTTAGTAAAATGTAGGACTATATCTTAAGGATCATTCTTGGAGATGAGTCACGACACTTTGATGTGCCACATACTAGGTTTTGGATGACAACATAGGCATGGACCAATCACTAAATAGGTTTCCTTATTTAAGAATATTCTCAGATAAATTCACATTGCATGGTGACATTCCTAAGATGAGTTTCCATTCAACACATTGGACAATAAAGAATGTTCAAGAGAATACATTATGATATACACGTTGGAAATGAAAGGTTTTCCAACATGTCTTAATTACATGTTAACTGACCTGCCAACATATAGCCTAGAGCTTTATGATAAGTTATGCCTGCTCTGTCCAAACCTCTGGAGCTGTCTTCAATAACTAGGAGAGTAGCTTAAAGAAATATACTCCTACTTTGAAACTTTTAAAGTAAGTACATTTCATGAATTCATAGCACTTAAAGACTTAAATGGCACTTTGAGAAACTTGATAAATACAGTGTTATAACAATGGATCTCAGACCTGGTTACAAAGAAACTGTAAAATCTAAAATATGTAGCAATTGGTAGCAGGAGGGCACTGGTAAAGGAATGCATCACACTGTGGTCCCTATTCAGAGAAACACCAGAGAAATGATTGCTCGGTTACATCATCACAGGCTCACTTTAAAAATGTGTTAATACATCAACTCCTGGAGAATATTTGAAGCTACAAGCTAAATTACAGCTAATGGTTGGCAACAGGCGGTCAGCATGGACTGACTAGCTCATTTGTTCCTTCAAAACTATCGCCATTTGGTGCAATTAGCCCTGTGGTGTGAAAATGACATAACAGCCACGGGTCACCCAAATAGCCAGAAATAATGGGCCGCAGCGGCAGGGCAGTGAAGGGGTTCTTCAGTTGATGGAGGACAACAACAGCCTGGCTCTTAGTCTGCCAAGGTGACCCAACCCTGTCTGGCCTCTAATGGTTGCATTCACTATTTTGACATTATTTCACAAACCACAGGCTTTTAAAGCCACCAGCTTGGTTCTCAAATTAGGGGACAAAATGGCGTGTTCCTGTTTAATTGGTCAGAAAACAGAAGGGCACCTCAGCAAATCTAAAGATGAATAGTCGGAACTTGAGAAGAGAAATCGGTGGACATGCTTGTGAGTGTGTGCGCTTTAAGCTCTGCTTGGTCTCATTCAAAGAACGACGTTTCCAATTGATACGCATGGTTTAGACACAGTATGCCCTTCAATGCTGGAGCTAAAATACAATTGTAATCTATTAATCCATCACAGTTTCCCAGAGCCGCCTTCAAATTGCTTGTCTTGTCCAAATAGTAGTCCAAACCACACAATATTTACCTCACAATGATAATAAACAGATGAAAAATGAATCAATTATCAGAAAATTCCAATGGCCCCCTATTATAATGGGGAGGCCAGGAAGAAAACTGTGTACTTGTGTAACTTTGCCAGACCTTCCTCCACAGCACTGCGGAGGAGGGTCTGGCTATTCCACCGAGCATTCAGAGATGGTAGAAAAACATGTATTGACATTTCTTTAAACCAATCACAATCGTCCTGGGCGGTGCTAAGCGTCCAACGGAGGAAAATGTGTTTTTTTTTTTTACTAAAACTATAAATCACACTAAAAGATGTGGAAAGTCCAAAAAGGCATAATCGGGGCTCTGTCCCTTTAACAATTCAAGGTCAATGCCCAACCTTAACCAATGACATACTTCATAGAACAGATGGGTGGAGCAACACATAATTAATCCCGGCTGTAATAAATCAGAGTTTTAGCAGTCATGTTCTTGATTTCACAGCTTTAGCTAACTTTAAACTAAGTCCTATTTCCTTCCAAACGCCCTGAGCCCAGTGCGGTCCCAGGCCTCTGTTCACTAACAGATCGCATTAAGGCTTGGCAGCAGTACTGCTGGGGTTAAAGAGGTACTCTGACTCTGTGTCAGCTTCTACTTAGCAGTATCCCGTTTGACCCACTCCCCAAATGTTGTTTTGTTCAGAAGCTCCATCTGTTTTCTTTAATAATGTATGCGTTTTGAGCTTGGAGAAATATTATATGTTGCAATTAAATACTAAATAACATGTAGGGAGGGGTATGACAGAAGGAGTATATGCTTAGTAATGGGCAGTAGTTGTATATATATTTATGATATTGTGCAATATACTCCTTTTACTGTATTCTATTAATTGATGTGTGAATGTGACGTGTTAGATAAATTTGTATTGTGCATTATGTGTCAATATGCCTGTCCTGTACAACAAATTGCCTCTTGGGGACATTAAAGTTTTCTAAGTCTAATTACTAAGACTGCTAATTTTGGACCCCCGCTTTTGCCTTTCCTGCTGACAAACAAATATCCCCACCGCCCCGGCCCTCTTCCCTTCCGCCTGCAGCCGAGCCAGCGTTTCCGGGTGTGTAAGCAGATCACGGTTTTAATTGCCTCCTGTGTGAGGAACGCTTGTTGTACTTCGCCATGCCCCGTTATCGGAGGATGAGAGGGCTGAGCGGTGGAGCAGGCCCCGCGGTGAAGGCCTGCCTTTCATGAAGAGCCCTCCAGCTCCAGGAAGAAATGTCACCATCAGACACGTTCCACTGATTCCCCTCATTAAGGCTCATCCTTCCCAGCCTCCTTTGCTTTTAGCGCACACGTTCCTCCCAGTGCTCAAATGTGCATCTCTGGCAGCAGGAGGGCAAGCCTATGTAATTAGAAAAGCCACGTGCATTCTGCTGAATTTTTACTAATGTGTGTGTGTGTGTGTGTGTGTGTGTGTGTGTGTGTGTGTGTGTGTGTGTGTGCATATGCAGCATCTATGCGTAGCTAGGGTTGTTTGCCGTTTTGATGTTTACTTAAAAACGAATGAAACTGTAATGAATATGTCACATGGGCTAACGCCGTAACGACTGTGGAAATGAATGATCTATTTGTGTTTATCACAGCAACAGGGACAAAGATTGATCAGATTTCCACCTAACACGTTGAATGTGAGAGAAAGCAGCTTTGAGAAAGTAAATTGCTTATCAGAGGCGAGCCGTGCCAAGCAATGCGCTACCACGCAGAGCACCGGCAACAGCGAGAGACGTGGACGACAGGACCGAGATAACTTTAGTGAGCCAGTGTCACAGCTGACTTTGTTCTCAGGAGAACAAAGAGGGAGAAAAAAAAAAAAAAAAAGTAGGAAGAAGGCAGACTCCTCTTTGAAAGGTAGGAGGGGTAATTTGTCAAATGTGTTATCTATGTTGGGCATGTCCTCCCGTCTCAACTTTTAGCACATTCTCTGCTCTTTTTCTTACCTGGCAAAGAAAAAAATTATAAGTAGTGAGATTTTGTTCCTCGAGCAGACAGTCCCACCCTGCATGTATTTTCTGACCCGACATTAATTTGTGCGATCCATATCCAAGTCACTTTATTGCTCCCGTCCTAAATCTGCTGCAGTGTTTCATCAGATTCCACATAAGTATGCAATGAAATGTTTTTCTTGTTACTATTTCTATGTGAGAGCACTGATCAGAGAAATCGTCTGTGTGGTGTTGGGGGAATTTACCCAACAGCCGACAAATCCTGTACGAGATCGCAACAAATCTCATTAATATGCCTGTCAATGATACTGTTTCAGAAGCTTCCCCATGATGTGTCAGAATTCTGGGGGACATTTTTAATCATTTCTTTTTATTATATAAAATGATCAATCTTAAATGATAAGGTTGACGTTTTTGCATGCCCATTCTTTCTCACTGAAGAACAGAAAATGAGTCACACACTGCATGTTTATTTGAATGTCTTTAAGCAAACGCATCCAAATAGATGTTACAAAAACGCATAAAATGCCTGATTTGCTTTGGCTTTTAAAAAGATGAAGCCACTAAAGGGTTGGTACACCCAAATTACAAAAAAGTATTTTATATTTATTGGCTGTTTAAAGTAGAAAGAGGGTAGAGAGAGAGAGAGGACATGGAGTATGACATGCAACAAACCAGAATGGAACCAGGCATGTTGAGATTACATGGTGTGCACTTTAGACCACTTAGGGCAATGGGACGCGCCATTGCGTTGGTTGTACGGTTGATTGTATTCGGATTTCGAGAGGTCTTGGCCCACAGTACCAGGCATGCAAATTAAACGTTCTCTTCGGTAGAAAATAGTTCCAGTGAAGATTGTTCATGGTGAGTATTGGGCAGTGGGTGGTACTGGTTGGCCTAAAGGTTAGAGAAGAGAATTTGTGGGTCGGTTCAATCACCAAACCGACAGGATAAGTCTGGGAGGGGAAAGTGAAAGAACAGCGCTTGTCTCTCCCTCTCAAGCACCACTGATGTCCCCCTAAGCATGGCCCTGAACCAAAAGGGCTCCAGTGGAGGTGCTCAGTGGCCAGCAGATCTACTGTGGTTGTACTAAAAGGCTTCTAGGTATGAATGTGAACTCTGTGAATGTGCTCAGGGCGTTCCTGCAAAAGAGAAGCTTCCTCTCAGTGAACCTTCCCCTGTATGAATTATAGTAAGTATTAGGGATTATTATTATAATATCAATAATGTTAGCCCCTACAAATTCCATTTACCTCCATTGTCTTACAGTGGAGGCAAAAATCTCAGAAGATATTCAGACTTCAGAAAACCTTGTTGTCTTTCATGACAGAAAACCGTCTACGACGTGGCTCAACATACAGTGCAAAAAGAAACTCAGACAGTAAACCTGCTATAATTTAGGAAAATAATTTACACAGGATAAAAAGGACAACATAATGTGTACAAAGTGGTATAGTGTTGGTGTTGGGTGTATCTCCTCAACTCCTGGGCAAATTAAACCAAAACATCTGGATACCTCTACCCTGAATAGCCAGAGTTCTTGCGAGAGCATAATTTGAGTTTGCTCAGCGAGTAATGCTGCTCATTAACTATACATACCCTTGTAACCGAGCAACAAGGGTGATTTAGGCGGATATAGGCCGGCCAGAGGCGAGTTTAACAGATGACAGTTTAATCTACCAGTTGGCTCTGCTGGTAGCTAGGCGGATGGGACTCTGGATGCGTCACCCTGTGTGTTGTTGTGATTGGTCGTAGTTTTTATCCAATTGCATGCAGTGAGATCTTTAAATTCACGCTGGGTCCCGTCCCTCGAGATGGGCGATTTTCATTACTCGATGCCAGACCCTTAATCTTTCGGATTTGGGTCTGGATTTGCAGGCTAGGATACCACTAGATGTAAGTGTGAAACTGTGTTTTGCTATTCTAATCTGGGTGCATCCACACTTTAAGAGATCCCTTTTGAAAACCAGTCAGGAGTCTAATACCTGGTAGTTAATTGAATCCTATTAGCAGTGTTTGTGTAGGATCAAAGTTAGAAAGTAGCGGAGCATACTAACTGTGCTGCACAAAGCAGAGAAGCAGCCAGAAGAGGCCCTGGAGGGAGATTAATAGGAGATGGTGTAGACCAGCCTGAAGTGCTTGTGATGGACCCCAGGTACAACTGTCCAGCCTACTCCGCTTCTACACCGAGTACCACGGCCCTGACTAATAGCCTGCGCAGTTGGCACATCATATACAGGACTACATAGTGATAGAGAGGGAGGAAAACACAAGCCTCTTACATAGCATTTATCCTGGAGAGGGAGACATGAATTAGAGGGGCGAGACAGAACCTGTGGGCTGGGTGAAGAGCCCTCAAACAGAAGCACAACAGAGAAAGAGCCAAAGAGGGCCAGGAATAATGAAAACAAATCACAGATAAAAGTACAACAAAAGGATCCGTGGAAAACAAGATTTTGTTGTTGTCGCTTTTGTCTCAAAAAACAATACTGTATCAAACACCGAGAGCTAATCAAAGGAGACTGAGAAGAGGATGGGTTTACATTGATCACACAGTTCCATTGCAGCTCTCAGATAGGCTTATGTACAGATTGAACAAACACACTCATTTGCAATTACTCTTACAAGAACAACACAGTGCAGAAGGCAGAGCGGCGGCTGATTCTAACCAATATGAATCTGTA
Source organism: Etheostoma cragini (assembly GCF_013103735.1). Lineage (NCBI taxonomy): Eukaryota > Metazoa > Chordata > Actinopteri > Perciformes > Percidae > Etheostoma > Etheostoma cragini. Next base: position 8,839,579 of record NC_048420.1, on the reverse strand, counting down.
TGCAGTAAATGGATGGCTGCCAGTCTGAAAGATTGCCTTCTGCTGCTCATTCGAAGAACATGAACTGTAAATGGTACTTAAAACCTCCATTAAAGACAGACCCTTGGACTTCGCCTCTTATAATTGATGCTCTTATTCTCCTACATGTGAGCTACCATTTCTAATGCAAATGTTTCCTTCACGCACAGAGCACACTTCTTGTCACTCGTCTTCCCTTGTTTAAAAATAACTTACTTAAAGTAATTTTCTAGTAGACTTTTTATCATTACATTATTATTGTAATGGTGGTGATGGCGCAGTGGATAAGATGCATGCCTTTTGTGTAGGAGACCTGGGATGTGATAAATCAACCATTGTGTCCATGAGCAAGGCACTTAACCCCTAGTTGCTCCAGAGGCGTGCTACCTCTGACATTTATAGCAATTGTAAGTCGCTTTGGATAAAAGCGTCAGCTAAATGAGATCTAATGATAATCGTAGATTTTCATTTTTGACATTGTCAACATCACAAAAACAACAATGACTGGTGATTGGGTCTATGAATTGGGTCCTGAATTCCACAGCTGTTTGAGAGGTGTTAGCCACTCTTTCAGCTACACGGCTTCCCGGGAAGGCTGCTTTTGTGTATCCTCGCTGATAACTCCTCAGGTATCCCTCCTCGATGCCTGCTCTTGGGAGGCTCTGAGACAGCCTTCGCCACAGAAGGACAGAACAACTTCCGGTTCAGCCGAGGACAAGGAGTCGAGGAGCTATCAAATAAGGGACGAGATGAGATGTAGCCCCACTGATTAAAGCCCTTGCATTTGCAGTATTACAAGCTCTACAAAGATGTATCCACTAGTTGTCAACTAATAAAAGGAATCGCCTCGTTTGAGTTAAAGTTGAAATTAACAATCATGTTGTCCTCAAGTCAAATTAATCCGTTTTCCTTTATCAATGTTCTTTATAATTATCCAAAGTAACTTGATTGATTCCACATAACGCTCTTATCTCTAAATCTCAAAACTTTCTCAAAGTTACATCTCAAACTTTCATAAATTTTGGGGTGTCTTATTCAATTTTATAGAATTTGGAGAAAAAAATTGAAGTGGTTTTGAAATAGTATTGTGTTAGAGTATTCCAGTCTGTGATTATCCATCAACAAACATTCCTTTAATAATTTCTGCTTTTCTAACTCAAATATTAAGTATAATTTCCTAGAAATAGGTTTATTGACCATAAATTCCAAAAATACCTGCCAAACTAAAGTTAATAAGTTAGTTTTATGTGGTTTAAACGTCAAAAAAGGGACAAGCATTGAAAAAAAGGGACAAAAACGTATGCAAAAGTTAAAAACATTGATTAAAAAGTATCAACAAAAGTGTGGATTTTTACTTTTGAAGGGAAGACAACACAAGGATTAAGTGTGAATACTTTCAAGTGCCGTCTCTCCTCTGTGACAACTGAACATCACTGGGCTGTGAACAAAACAAGACGTCATCTTGGCCTTTGGGACACACTGATCCACATTTTTCACAATTTTCCGACAATTTCTAGACCAAACAACTAATTGATTAATCCAGAAAATAACTAACAATAAAACAATCGTTAGTTTCAACCCTAGTGGCAAGATTCCCAAGACAAAATCCCAAGCGGCGCATAGTTAGTGACGCGTTTCCCATCACCCAGCAGTGGGTGGTCTGCCAGAGAGGGTAGGCGGGGCTAACGCAAGACTCTTCAACTCACTTGTGAGTGAAGCAGTGTTTTTACACAGGCGACACTGCTTTGGATCTCAGAAGGTGAGATCCAAAAACACAGCTGCTATTACGTCTTATGGTAATATGTACCACCAAAGGGCGGTTATAAAACTATTTTTTTTTTTTAATCGGAGATATCTAAGATTGTAACTGTGACTGGGTAAAAACCCGACCAAAAAAACTCACCCTGTGCTGATATGGCACCTCTATCTGTTAATCTCATTTCTCATTGCATTAAAGCCAACTCCGCAGGCAACACAGCTAATTTTGTGTAACCAGCAGCAGAGCTCTGGCGGCGCTGGTTTAATCAGAGCCTCTCAGACACATCAGCTCTGCTGGGACAGAGGATCCAGGATTTTCCGCCGCTGCTCTTGTTTGGTTTGAGATAAAGCTCCGCTGCTGCGTGATTTGCATTTGAGCGTGTGCAGGCAATGCATCAGACCTGACAAGTTTACATTTACGGTTGAGGGGGAGGGGGGAGAGACACAGCTGTACAGCTCATCAATAGTGAGCCAGTAGAGGAATAATCCCAACACCACTGCTTCATAGACCATTACAAACAGCCACTGCTTTTTCAGAAGCCTCACCAAGGAGGAGGACAGAAGTGAGTGAGGTGAAGAAGAAGAATGGGTAAAAGAGTGGAGTAGTTCTATTGAAGAAAAACAACACTCTTGGTAGACTGGATGGTGCTGCTAATATAGGTTGTTGACTGACACTACTATTACCTGAAATTGTATTGAGACCATAAATGAATTTAACAACTACAACTGGAACACAGACACCAAAGGCCAGATTTATAGATGATGCATAGGTACAAAAACCATGTATACGTCACATTAAAGGAATACCCCACTGTATGTTGAAATAGGGTTATTCACCATCTCCTCTATATTTATATTTTTGTCTCAGTGCATGCATTGTCTTAGTCCGGAAGAGCCACCGCTAAAGCTTAGATTAGCGTAGTGAATGGAATCCTATGTTTCCGGTTAGCATGTTGTGAGTAAAAGTGACCCAAAAGCAAAACATAATTACTTCTTGTTGCCTGCGTTATCACATCGAGTACAAATAGCAATGCAGATTAAGATTAGACAATTTCCTAGGCAGATATTGACTATTATATTGATTCATATTGGGTGGAAGTAGGCTACAGCCACCTGTATAAATATAGAGGAGACGGTGAATAATCCTATTCCAACAGAGGGTTGCGTACTCCTTCAAAGCTCCCCGCTGGAGTGAACAAAACAAAAGTTATGTTTGCATCGCCAAAATCCACTGTGTGGATCCTTGAGGTCTGACAAAGCTGATTTTCTTTGTCATAAAACATTTGTGAAATTTGCGATTAGACATTATTTACATCCTGTTACATACTTCCCACTGCCTTCATAGAGTGCTGCACGGATGAGGTATTTTTGTAGGCCAACCCGGAAGTTGGCATTATTCTTTGTATTTATATTGATTGTATTGTTTTATGTAAGTATTTATGTTCTTTTCATGTCACCCTTTATTGTAAAACAGTATATTTCCACATAAGTGCTATAAACAATTTTTTTTATTATTTTACAAAAAATTGTGGATAATGAGAGGCTTTAGTACATGTGTTCAAGAACAGTGCATCTGATGTAAAGGTCTGTCAAGCTCACAGTCTATTACAATAAAGGGCTTTGAAAAGATAAGGGGTTCATTCAGAAATGTCTTGAACACATAATCTAATGGGGAATTACTGGTTTTACACAAATCAAAGCTACGTCATTAATGGACAAACTGTACATCATTGATCATGGTGATTGTCAACAGTGTGTTGATTTATTTTTTCTTGGTAGTTTGGATTTGTTGCCTTGTGAAAGATTTGTTTCATGCAAGATTTATAATTCTCTTTTATGTGGTTTGTCCGTCACATACAATGACAAAATAAATGGAAGAGTTAAACAAAAACAAAATCAATGATTAGGTTTCCTTTTGAAGTGATTGGTCCCTACCAGTGAATGGTTTGATCATCCAAGAGGGGAATTCATTATAATACTATAAGTGCTATGAGTAGCAGCCACAGTGTGTGTGTGTGTGTCTGTGTGTGTGTATATATGTGTGTGTGTGTGTGTGTGTGTGTGTGTGTGTGTGTGTGTGTGTGTGTGTGAGTGTGTGAGACAATGCAAGTGCATAAGGAGAGCCTCACTAATGCAACATGGGCAATTAGTGAAATTCTAATGAAATGCAAATAGGTAATTATGGGGAGGTTCCTTGTTCATATACGGTTATATATGAGCCAACATTACCAAATGGAAACATAACTCTGTGGCTGACGTTATTGAGGTTGCCGACTGCGATAGCCTGCGTGAGTAAACAGACTGCGTTTGTGTGGGAGATCGATCAAAACAGACTTGGCGGCGCTACAGCTATAGTCATTTATCATCACTTATGACATGTGGATTTGACTGGAGATATCCAATCATGGTATGACTGATGGACTGAACCACTGTGCTCTTGTGACCTTCACAATCCAGTTAATGTAGAGTAAATGGTCTGGTAATGGCTATATGTCTGTCCAACCTGAGTCCAACCTGGCCATAAGTCTCCATTAAATGAGGATGAACTATGCCTCCCCTAAGCTGCAGTCATGTTTCTCATGCACACCCCTCCTTCTATCCTTTCTGCTTTCACCTAACATCTTGGTCAAACCAGCCATATTCTGATTCAATAGATTGGGCAGAATCCATAACGGAAGCTATCGGCTATCAGCCTGACAGCGAAGAAGCAAGGGCCAATATAACTGGGGTTCCGGTGTGTTCAGCCGGATATCCAGGCCAAGACTTTCTTTTCCATACGCTGGTCAATGTTTACGGTCCCAGTCGATACATTTTCTTTTTAGATCCAGACGACATTTCGGCAAATTTCTATAAACAGATATGGCTGTATGTGAACGCAGACACGTTTGTAAAAGATAAATCGGCGTCATATCATAGCCAATGCATTTTGAAATGGGCTGTTGCTTTTCACACCGACTATTTACCTACATGCAAACCCAGCCCGCTCAAATGTGATTGGTCAATACTACTTGGACTACAAAACAAAAGCCAATCCAAAATCTACTCAAAGTGGCTACATATTTTGCATTAATATACAGGTATCTGTTAATAGACATAAGCCAACATGAATGTCCAATTTAAAAATCTATCTATCTATTGTATCTATCTATTGTATCTATCTATCTCATCTTCCACTAACTGCATTCTGCACACTCGGGTTGGTTAGGCAAGATTGGCACCGGAGGGCATATGCTGGTGTGTGAAATTGTTTTATTACTGGGTCATGGTGGTCCCAGTCCCTAACTGCAACTCAGAAAAGAATCCCAGTAGCCGGAGCCAGCCAAGGCCAGAACGTTCAGAGGCCAATAATGCTCTTTAACATCTGCCAGTATCTTTAAGAAGGTAATAGATAGATTGTTAATGAGTTACCACGTACTATACCTGCAGCGGTTGATAGGGTTATTGACACATGCAGCTAAAAGAGTTGCACCAGAGAACTGGATAGGAATTTGCTACAGTTAAAAGGTCATTGATTATATAATGTGCTTTAAATTGAACTAGTTTCCTGTTTAGAAACTGATGGAAAATCTGTCTTTCCACAGTTTTGTTCCCAAAGTATCAGTCTAACCTGAGCAGACACTGCAGCACAGATGAACTGGTCCATGTACAGCGAGATTAAAGGGCCGGCTGCATGATATACCAGCAAGCCAGATAGAAAATAGATAGCTGCAGAGAGAAAGGCTCCTGGGTAAGAGATATACTTCACCCTTTGTCAGCATGGAGACGCTGTATAAATTCTTCTGCCAGCAGTTTATATAGGTAGAAAAGATAACAACAAAAAGCCCCTGCTGCGGACAAAGCAGGCACTTTTCATTAGGCCAGGCTCTCTTCTTTCATTTCTCATTTAATCTTTCCATTTCCCCCCTTCACAGAGACATCAATGACAGAGCTCCATCTCCTGCAATCCCCAATGCTTAGCCAGTTAATGCTATTGTTAGAGATGTCATGAGGCGAGGGGCACATGAATAGACGTTGATGAATAAAAACAGACCTTGTTCAACGAGGCTCAAATCAGCCTAATTAAGATGACGGAGGTTGTTTTGTTTTTTTCTTTAGCACTTGCGTTACAGCATTGGGTTTCGTCACTGATTGAGAATGGGAGGGAAATGACAGATACGCTCACACTTCTATTATATATGAAAATTTAATCAAGAGTGCAGGAGGAGACACTTTTCCCCCATCTCGTGAAAAGCCACTTTAAGTGGTTATGTCAAGTCTTTTTTGTCCCCTGCAACAGTGGAATATTCATGTCAGGAGTGACCTAAATGCATTGGTTGAAAGCTTTATATATCTCCGTTTAGTGGTGATGTATTAATATTGGAAATAACTGCTGTCTCCATGCTCAAATTCTTGCTTGACAATTACAAGTGACATTTTAATGAATAGACTTAAAAAAAATTATTAGCTGAGGTATATCTCCACACTAAATCAAACATCTAATCCTAATTACTTGAAAAACAGGCCAACAAAATAGCCTGCATTTATCTGCTGCATGTTATTTGCGGTTGCACACCAGTACCATTATGGTAATGGCGTGCATAGATTACACAACATGTCTGATTGCATGATGTCATGACAATCAACCAGCCCGACGGCTTTGATGTTGATTTCCATACAATCAAATGGTGAAAAAAATAATGCTTGGAATTGCTCGGAGCAGAATGAACTCAGTCATGTGAAACCATAAATGAGGAAACAGGTTCACTGCAGCAAGACTGTGGCTATTTACTGGTGCCTTTCTTCCTCACGCTGGGTGCAGAATATGTCATACACACAATCCTGGTGTTCAAAGCGGGTGGTCAGCCATAAGAACAGGACTCTCAGTGAGCCATTTGTCATTATTTATTTTTACATGTTGCATCCAAATAAAAATCCAATAGGGAAGGGAAAGTACCCAGTTGTTCCCCTACCGATGCCAGTATTTGAAAAGCCTCTCATAAAATGTTGGTATCATAAGTATCGTAACAGTCTATGCACTACTACTTTTAAAGTAGTTATGTTCTTTTCAAATACGGCACTTATTCTCTGTATGAATCTGTTCATGTTTTAAAAGTATTTAACCAGTCATACAACAAGGATAGCAATCACATGACATCCATAGAGAGTTAGTAGGAGTTCAAAAACTATACATGAATACAGAATCTCTGGTGTCGGTATCGGGAAGGGAAAATTGGTATTGGAACATGTCTAGATAAGATGCAGGGGTTTAGATGACAACCCTCCCCCTACCCACCTCCTGTCCTCAGAGCTCCACAGACCCCAACCCTGCTGCCGCAAGATTGGTCCCCCGGGTGATCCAGCTATTAGGCCCTGACCCCCATTACTGAGACCGGGCTCTGACTGCACAGCCTCCTGTCCCATTACTGACACAACACCCTTTACAGTAGCACACCTCCCTATGTATGCAATCATGATGCTTCCATGGCAGGATCCTAACTACTCTGAAAAACAAAAACAGAAATGACGGATATTGTGCTGAACACAGCTTAGCCGCTGGTTTTGAAGATTGCGATAGAAAGATATGCACCGTAGATATGATTTTCTTTTCAAAGATTGTTGTTTAAGCAGCTGGAGAATGACAGGAAATGGAGGGAGCAAAAGAGGAGATAACACGCAGCAAATGGCCTCCGGGTTGGAACCTGGGCCACTGCCAAGGACTCAGACGACCTGGGGTGCACACTATACTCATCTAGGTAGCCCCAAAAATAGCCATTTCTATATCATTTTGAAAGGATTGCGATGAAAGAAACTCCAAAATGCATGATTGTGATGCCAAAATGTCTCAACAAAGGGTGTGATGTTATGGAGTTACCATAGAGAAGGATTTGTGTGGTGAGCACCTTGTTGCATCAGAGGCAAATAATTCAGCACTCTTTGTGCAGGCTAACGAGAGAGCCACCTGCTGCTGTTCCGGACTTGAATGGACTGAGCATGTGCAAAAACACTGCCACTCTGAAATCCCGAACGGTCAAAAAGTTAAACAAAATACACAAGCGCAAAAGGCAGCTGTTATCGCAATAGCACTTCAAAATCAGCATGTACACACACTCACATTTGTGCACACAAACAATATGCTAAAGGCATAATAGGGCACTGTAAGCACGGCGACGGGAGCCTCTTTTTGAAAGAGATCAGTGCTCCTCGGAGAGAGTCACACTGTCTTTGCCTCGACTTAATTACAGCTCACACCTCCCCTCTCAGTCTGCAGAAGAGAGAAGAAAAGGCTTTGATTCAGTTGCCCTGTGGAACACTTGAGCCTTTCCTTCCGGTGGCGTCGTTTACTCCCGTTTCTAAGCCCTTCTGTCTTGTGCTCTCACTTTTTTATATTTTTCACGCCCTTGCACTGAGGATGCATCGAGCATCCTTCTGCTAGCAGGACAAGGTGACAACACTCAGCTGCACGTGGAAGAAGTGTAAGACACGGAAGCACAAATTGTTATTTGGTAACAAGAGGCTTTACATTACATTACGAGCAGCACTGCCTTCAACACCATATACATTTAAATGAGCCCTTGTAATAAGAGGCTTAGCTGTTAGAGTGCTGTCCATTATTAGGAGAAAGAATTATTACCCAAATGTCCAAGACGCAGACATAATTGCACTTCAATCTTTTAGGAGACATTTTTCTGAGCTGCTTAGTTCCAGCAGACGGGGAAATAATGCCTGCAGTTATTTAGAGTAACCTTGATTTCTGGAGAGGGAAGAGGAAAGTGTTCTTAAAAAAAACTCTAAATGCTCCTCTTTATTCGAAAGGCGCCACACAAGGCAGGTTTCAGGCCAATACGTGCAAATGAATAGATTGCATTTAGTCTTTGAATGAATATTCATGCACCTTAAGCTGTAACATCTGTAACTTTTGAGCTTAATGAGAAACAAATGTCACTTAATGAAGCTGCCGTGTGAGCAGATGTGCTTCTTTTGGTCTACTTAAGAATTTAAGCAAAACTGTGTTACCTTTGCTGAGTGGCAAATATGGAATAATGATGAATGTAGTGTGACAACAGAGATGAGTCATCAAGGCAACATAATGACTAAGATACAGCACCATTTAACTAAAATGTGCTATGATTAACTAGAATTAGACACAACAAGCTACAGTTCACATCAGACCAAGAAAGGTTTTTTAAGAAAAATAAACCCTGACCGTATTAAATTGAGAAAGAGGGTTTCTATTTGTTATGAGTTCAACTGACAGTGGGGTTCAATGGTTTCCCCGAGGTTTTATAGTCTTTTTACCCTAACTACAGTCCTACCGGCGCTAAAACAATGAACTGATACGTCAAAATTAAATCATTCATTGAAATGCAATAGCAATAACTTATTTCACCAGTTAAAAAACAAAGAACAACCACAAGATGGCAGAAAAGTTATTACAACAGCCTGAGTTTCTCAAGGTGCATTTGAATGCACCCTTAAGTCCCGCCAGCGTTGTTAATGCAGTGACCATGGTGTCTGGTAGCAGCTGTTCTCCTCTGTGTCTTTAGCTGCAGACTGTACGTCCCAGTGTTGGAATCCTTTCCAGTGAAATCCAGTCACACGTAAAAACTGTTTAGCTTTTAGCATTGTAATTGCATTTAAGCCAGCTTTTCGCTAACGGTAGGTTAATGTTACCTGCTGCGAAGTGTAATGCTAACCAGTGTAATGTGCAGCTTTGCTTTTGTTGCCGGTAACTTAACTTGCCTTAACCCTTACCCTCACCAGACGGAAGAGAAAGCATTTCAGTGGCACTGAAATGAGTCACCAAAATCTCCATTGTCATTCCGTACAGTAGTGTCACATTCGGTGAGTTTCAGTACCCAACCTTCACACTACCAGAGGACTTTTATTGGAAACAGAGAACTAGTGAAAACAGGAGAGCTAGAAAGGTCAAGGCTAAACGTTTTCTAAATCACAGACAAAATCAGGCTGAGTAGAAAATCTACCAGTCATTATACAGATCTAATGGAGTAGGAGGGTGTGTAAAATAAAAATAAAAACAGTCCCCTTATATGTTTTCAGGGCAGCATAACCTTAATGAAAAATGTTCAGTACAGAATCCATGTGGAGAAGATCCACTTCAAAATACTGTCTTACGGCTGATGGTTCGATGACTTATTGAAATTTCTATTACTGAAAAGTATGAAATCCACTCTTATAGGATTACAGCAAGTGGTGTGATATCTACAAGATAACCCAATATTTCATCATAATGTTATACAGTATGTGCTGGGGTGGCTTAGTATCAAGGCATCTAAACGTTTGTCTCAACCCAACTAAGGAGACGGGGGTCAACTACAATTAATCTACAATTACCAGGTATTTGACCCACTGGATTCATCCAGTCCACCAACGCAAACCATTCTCATGAAGGGGTTTGTAGGATGTCGTACAAAAACGTATGCACAACATAAGTTGAAGTAGTTGCTCCCTGAGGATTGTAAAAAGGAATCACAAAAAAAAAAAATCAAAGTACCATTAAAGTTGTTATTGCTATTGCACTTTTTCTGCTTTAAAATGAAAACTTAAATTAAATTAAGGGTTTTCCCTTTAAAGCGCCCATATTATGCTAATTTTCAGGTTCGTAATTGTATTTTGAGTCTGTACCAGAGTAGGTTTACATGGTTTCATTTTCAAAATACACCATATTTATATTATATTTAAACTTTATACTTGTTGGATACCTGCAGAACAGGGATATGGAAGTAGTTATTTGTAGATTACTGTGAATTAGTGTGTGTTGTAGCACTGAATACAAACTCAGCTGCCTCGCTTGAAAGCCCTGTGTTTTAGAACCCATCCATGCTCATCCAGGCTCATCCAGGCTCTGCACGGTCTTATACAGCGGCAGTCATTGTGGTGCGTACAGTAATAAATACGTGGTGTACAGTGAGGGAAACTCTTTGAATCATTCAGATGTTCAATGGGAAACTTCAGATGTACAATGTAAACTTATATATACATTATATGTATATATACACTCACCGGCCACTTTATTAGTTACCCCATGCTAGTAACGGGTTGGACCCCCTTTTGCCTTCAGAACTG
>NC_048420.1:8822531-8828640 GCF_013103735.1 Etheostoma cragini | reverse complement strand
TGGTTGGCTGCTTAGAAATTAAGTGTTAACGAGCAGTTGGACAGGTGTACCTAATAAAGTGGCCGGTGAGTGTATGTACATGTACAATATATGTGCTTTCTTGAGCAGGGGGACCTTGCGGGCGCTGCAAGATATTAGTCCTTCACGGAGTAGTGTGTTACCAATTGTTTTCTTGGTGACTTGAGATCATTGACATATACATTTTTTCATGTGGATGTCTGTAAGCTACTGGATTTTCCCTTGGGGATCAATAAAGTATCTATCTATTTATATATCTATCTACCTGTGATTGCAGTAGACATACAATAAAAAAATTGATTTTGAATCGGTGGAGCTACAAATCGATTTTTTTGCAAACCCCTACTACACAAGTCATTTCCCCATTCAAACTCAGGCAGTCATAATGCATTCTACACAGTGCAAAGAAAGGGAAATTTAAAAATTAGTATTTGTTCCACGTTTGGAAGAAAAAATGAAAAAACACAAGGCTTTCTGATCCCTCTGGTATCGTTTCATACAAACAAAACCATCTCATTATGTTGGTTCACATGAGCGCTGCTGTGTGTCGTTTAATGACCTCATGATGCATTATCTCTGGGAATTCACTGCCTCAACATATCCAAGTGTTGCTGTGTGTACAAGTTTCTAATTAACTGACATGTTAATTAGGAGCAGATTTATCTGAATCATATAAAATGACAGTTATTGAAGATAAACGACTTAGACTTTCCCCCTCTCTTGTGCCCTTCCAGACAGCATTCTAAGCACTTTTTGTCACTCCACAGATTACTGCCCTTTGCTAAGAAACAGCCGCACAAATATGTAACAACTGAGCCTGCTCATGAGATATCGGGCCAAAAACAACTGGGAGCGAGGCGGCGAGACAGATATGTCTGAGCTATAGACTCTACGGCAGGTCCTGTAATAACCACAGCAGGGGGCCTGCTCAACTCGCACTCTTGTGTTCAGTGGGCCGGCCTTGACACCTTCACAAGGGCCATCAGAAACTATATCGCCGACGACGATGTCAGCTCTGTCCCCCAACCCCTCCGACACACTGCGCCGACGGATGATAACCTCCTTCACGGGGCAGTATAAGCCGATAATTAGGTGCTTAGCCGTGGTCATACAGAAGTACAGATCTGATATCCAGGCCTGTCGAGTCACAGGGGAGGAGTTAAAAGACTGCAGAGCAAGGTTAAAGAATTACAAGGGCTGGATATTTGTGTTGCATATTAATGATAGCCAATATAGAGGCCAGAGCCCACAGCCTGCATGGCCATCTGGGCGGAGATAGAGAGCAACTGGGAGACTGTAGAGGTTAACTAGAGCCTGTGTTAGTGTGTGTGTACGTTTATAACAGTGTGTGTATGGACATGCAAAGCCCATTCACATGGGCATACGTGCGGGCATGCGCACAAGCCTATGTCTGTCTTTGGAGCATTAAGCCCAGAATGAAAGTTTATGACATGGTAATATCCATTATGATACTTAAGGCGCTGTTCAGATAATATTTTAAAGCTCTCAATCCATCACTCGGACTGGACCACTGAGGCCCCTGCTGACAGCAGATCCCATCCTTATTTAATATTCACATTCTAAAACAGCTGCCAATATTTTACAAGGAGCAGCATCCAGGCTGGGCCGTGAAGCAAACACATCAGTTTGTTCTTCATTTAGCACCACTTGGCATCTGGCCTTTTTAAGACAGGACACGCGCCCGTATAACAAGGTGGGCCAACAGCTCTAAACAGAAGGAAATAAAGTGTGACCTTAACTGATCTGCAATCAGGACATGTTCCCTGACTCACATAACCTTTGGTTGCAGTGTCATGTGTGAGCAATTATGCGTGTTGGGACCGAGGAAAGTAAGAATTAAACCGATCTTAAACAACAGAGTACATGTGGCCAACAAGTGCTCAGAGACAAAGGACCTGAGACAAAGAAGGGGCCTGCATGTAGACTTCGCAGCCTAAAAGTTCACACCTAGGTGTTACCTCAACATTAGGAGGGTTCAACTGGTCAGAAGTCTAACAACTATAGGCATGTAGTTCAAGAATACTCTAAAATCCCATTTGCCAAGAGTCCTCATAGCCAAAGAAAGCTCAATTTTGAAACAAAGGTGGATGTATTTCAGTGTTCTGGAGAACACCATTAGATTGGATTTGTTGTGTTGCTTTGAGCTGCTGTGACAAGTGAATTTCCCCATTGTGAGATCAATAAATCTCATCTGATCTACATTCTCAGCGTTTCTGCACCATCACTGCAGCCGAGGAGTGACTGTAACAGCACTGCACCGCACTTCACTTCACTTTCTACATATATATAGTATAGTTGTGACATCACAATATGGAGAACATTTTCAACAAATCATTAAGAACTACATTATGACAAAAAACGAATGACAAAAGAAAATCAACCCTGGTACCTGGTACCAGTACCACTGGTTCTATCTACACAGAGCCAACTCTCATGTGTTTGTGAGTATTTGAAGACACTGTGTCCTTTCAAGGTGAAGCAGTGGGCATGTTGCCAACACGTAGCCCTGTACATGGACTGTAAGAAAAGATTGGCCATTGCTCAGGTGTTCTGTGTCAGTGGGCATAGTGCAGCGAGTGACCTCCCATTAAACATCCAACCCCTTAACAAGGGATCAGATTGGCTCTCACGCCTCATGCAGTGTTAACATTATATCAAGCTGCCGACTGGGAGAAACACATTAGCCTCATAGAGGTAATTACAAGTACTGATGAAATAGGCTTTTGTAGTGTTCCTAATGAGAGGGTCGGATTAACTGTCCAGGGGACACATTTTACATTTGGACTTTTTTTATTAATTACTTCTAAAGAAATTGTCCGAATAAAAACTGTAAACTCAGAGGTTGGTGGATTATATCGAGAAATCGGGTCATTGTTTCTGAGAAAGAAAAGAAAGAAATAATTTTAGCAATTCCATTTGCCTGTATTGTATTTTGGCAAAGGGAGAAGATATTATCTCAAAATTAGTGCTGTCAATTAAACGAGTTATTGAAGGCGTTAACGCAAACCCATTTTAACAACGTACATTTTTTTTTTATCAGGAGATTAACGTTCTTTTTTGCCTAGCAAACTTTGTAGTTTTTTTACACATGCTGTTGCAACCAATAGTAACGTTAGAACAACTACAACACCACAACGGATCTAGCTAGACCGGAAACAAAACAACACGCACGCCACACACACAACGTTTGGGCTTGCGAGCCGGCCAAAGAGTAGTAACGCTACCTTTTGAGTGGATGGCGAGCGCGAGACGCCAAAATAGACACCAATAAGATTCTGAATGGAAAGTTTACCTTTTAAAAGATGCCAAATGGTTCAATTGACAAGACCAAAGGGATCTGTGTGTTTTGTCGTTATGAACTGAGCTATCATCGCAACACGACCAGTCTGAAATAGCACCTGATGGCCAAGCACACAGCTGATGCCAACTTTCCCCCTCCGTCAAAGTTTTTTTTTCAGCCTTTTGTTCATGGACAGTGTTACATTGTTTGACAGATTATTAGCTCCAAGTGAGAATGTTAGTGTGAAATTGAACACTACAGTAGGCTATATGCTGGGGTGTTGGGGGGGGGGGGGGGGGGGGGGGGGGGGGGGGGGGGTCTTTAACACTACAATAGGCTATGTGCCAATGTTGTTTTCAAAAAAATGATGTTGATAAGAGCATTAAAGTGAGAAAAAAATAATGGGACAAAAAGAAATGAAAGGACATTTAAAATAGATAAAAATTTGCAATTAACTGTGATTAATTGCGAGTTAACTATGACATTAATGTGATTTATCACGATTAAATATATTATTAGTTTGACAGCACTACTCAAAATAGATACCAAACAAGTATTAACAACAGAAATGATCAAATACCACTAAGGGTGCTTGACAAAATATGTTGTGTGACAGTTTAACAATTATTGATCCATTGACGATTCTTAATTTAATCTCTCTCTCTCTCTCCTGAAGCTACTCATCTAGCTCCAAAATATAACCAATAACTTCATTTCTAAAGTTACTAGTGAATAAAGCAGATAATCGCAGTGGAGTAAAAAGAGTTCAATGTTTCCACTGAAACATGAAGGTAACATTTTACTTGAAGGTGAGTGACATGACAAGAACCCTAACCATAACTTGTCGTGACAAAACCGAATGACACTAACTAAAAGAAGTGGTGCGTCATAAAAGTTTATGAGTGTTCATAATGTTTATGACACGTTCATGACATTGTCATGTTACTCTCATGTAGATACCTTCAAATCGAGTGTAACTGAAATGTATTGGAGCAAAAGTTCAGTTCAGTTCAGTTCATGTTTATTGTCCCCATTGGGAAATTATGTTGCAGTAAAAATATCATATCAAAAGTGGCAATAAAAGAAACAAAAATTTAAGTTCAAGTACTTGACATTTGTACTTAAATACAGTACTTGAGGAGATACACTCAGTTCAGTTACACTCCTGCCTACCTAAACACATGAGCTCCAGCAACAGGATAGCGTTCCATTTCTACCTTCCCACCAGAAAGAGCTTCCGAGAAGCCCCAGGACGCTCCATGAGTCAGAGGGAGCCACGAGCAGATGGCTTCGCTCAGACTCCGGGGCATGGAGCACAGTAGAAAGGACCCGCAGAGCGCTAACGGTTGATAATCACCCTCGGCTTCCTGTGGAGAAGTGTGTATCGTGGGGACGGGAGCGGGGAGCGGCAGCCAGGAGGGCTGAACCATTGAGGAAATGAGTTAGGGGTAGGGCTGGGCAACATGGAGAAAATCAAATGTCACGATATCGTTGACCAAATACCTCGGTATCAATACCGCAACGATACTGTACTGTTGACTATTGGTGCTTTCACTAATTATTTACACAATGAGATTTTTGATAAATAATCATCAGTTATGTGGCTATAATGACTCAGTGGGGAAAGGCAAACAACAGAACAGTTACAGTCTGGTAAGATCAGAAAATGGCATAATTTACTGTAACGCAGCCTTTAATACTAGGAAAAGACCCCACTTATGCCATATTATAAAATTGCGATGTCCAAAATCTAAGGAGATCTCTAGTCTCATATCACAATATCGATATAATATTAATATATTGCCCAGCTCTAGTTAGGGGTGCCAGGGATTTGGGGGAGCTCTCAATCTGACATTGATCCTGGCTCCCACAAAACTACACCCTGGGCCCCCAGCACTCTCACCAACCCCGGGACCTCTTAATCACCACATGGAGGCACATTACTAATCTCAACAGTTTACTTTGAGGGCAGTTGAGGCCTTTGTTTCCCTCTTTTCTTCCACAGCTTTCATCTGCCTTATCAGCCAAGCTCTCTCTCACTCAGCCACTGCTAACATAAAAAGTCAAGCCTGAGTATGTGTGTGTGTGTAAGTGTGTGTCCACCCTATGAAGAGAGGGCGCTATTTGCATTTGTCAGTGAACACGACGGCAGAGATGAAACAAGCATATTTGGAGGAGAAAAGCTTTCAGTAATCTTGGAGAATAATAAAGGAGAGCATTAGCACAAAGGCTCCCAGAAGCTAATGAGCCCCTTAGCACTGCTTCTACTGAAACTACTGACCACTTTGTTTGGCGTAATTCAAAGGGAAATGGATTGGAAAAAGGTGAGTTTGTAAAGCTGGAATCTGTACAAACAAGCATGAACAAAAGAATGAAAGGAAATGTTTACTTTATTAGACTTTCTTTGCACCTCTCACAACCACTTTCCTCTAACAGGAAAAGAAGAAGTACAACATCATGCATGGAGCAAGATAAAAAGACAATCTGTCTTTTGTAAATTGTTTTCAGAAACAAACAATCATTAGGTGTTCCTTTCCCTAGGCTAAATGACACTAAATGGCAAATTTAATGAACAGAGACTACAACGGAGAGAAAGAATTAAGTCTTACCTGGCGCAAATAGAAATACACAGAAATGCATCCCAAGGTTACTCCAGACATTGTTCAGTATTTCCCAGGGGGGTCCAGAGAAGAGGGAGCATTTCTTTGGAATCATAAAGTTAACTTGATTTTCCTTCATCACATCATTGTAATGTCTGGTCCCGTCTGGGCGGGGGGGGGGGGGGGGGGG
>NC_048420.1:8808690-8822449 GCF_013103735.1 Etheostoma cragini | reverse complement strand
GGGTTACAATTTACTATTCTACAAAGTCATGTAATTGATATAGAGCCCATTACCCTCTCTGGACTAGAGGTAGACCTTTGATTTTGTCGGGCCTATAAATCAGCTGATATTATCTTAGCAGTGTGTATGTCAGCCAATAAATCTAACTCAAATAGAAGGAGTCTCTCTCTCTCTTTCTCTCTCTCTCTCTCTCTCTCTCTCTCTCTACAACCGTTCATCTTTACACTGTGTCAGAAAATGCAGCAAAAAACACTAAACAAAGCATAGACAAAACTTCATAAAAAGTGACAAAACACTGAAAAAACTACAAAAACTAGGTGGGCCCAAAATGTATTGTGAACCAAAATTAATGTGCGGGCCTCAAGTCTAGGGCCACCATGACAACATCATCAGTGTTATTTTAGCAGACTTGACAAAGCTCCACCTGAGCCACAGATGATATTACACAACTGGTATCAGCACTTCATGTGCAAAGTCAGCGGAGAGCCCCTATAATGTCTATTTTCCCGACATACACATAGTCCTAATGTGCAGCTACTGATATTTGTGATGCTGTTTGAACATCTTGAACAGACAGAAAAGCTTTTTTTAATTGTTGTTTGAGCCTGATCGTGTGTGCTGTAGTACAGTGGTTTCACGCTGAAACTCTTTCCCCTTGAGGATCAGTGAGTCTTCCAGCCCACACCCTTTGCTTTGTCAGGCAGAAACCCAGCATCACGGGGATCTTAGAGAACAGCGGGTGCCGGCACTGAAGCAGCAGCACGGTACTGCAGCTCTGTCTTTCGAGCTTAAGAGAATGCACCAGATACTTTGAAGAAAAAAGGAGCTGAGGATGCGATGAGATAAAATGAAACATCCATGATTGCCCTGAGGAAATTCAACTGTTGAAGCGTCAAAATACCAAAGGAAAAACAAAGAATACAATAGAAGAGATATGCAGTGAGAATGGGGATATTAGGGAAGATATCATGTTGCAGCCACAATTCCAACGTAGGATGTCTTAGGTAGAAATGTATGGCCAAAACAGAAGGCTCCATTATGAGCCTATGGTGAGATAAACAGACAAGATTTTCATAATATAAAATGTAATGTTGGGTTTATAAAACGGTATGTACTGTGGTCTAAAATTATTGACATATTTGACATTTAAGTGACGCTTTATTATACAGAGCCCATCATTTGATGCAGTTCTCTTTTTTATGTACACTTTATAGTACAGGCCACCTTCTCATTCAATGCGTTTCCTTTATTTTCATGACTATTTACATTGTAGATTATCACTGAAGGCATCAAAACTATGAATGAACACATGTGGAATTATGTACTTAACAAAATATTGTGAAATAACTGTAAACATGTCCTATAATCTAGTTTCTTCTATGTATATATATACACACACACACACACACACACACACACACACACACGTATATACATAAATACACACACGCACACATAATTGCATGTACATGTTAAGTCTATCTGACCGCCTGACTTTTGTTCAGTACTTTTGTGAAAGGTTATTTTGTCTCAACTGAACAGTGTCTATTTTCCCTACAATTATTCACAAATGACATATTCTTTTGTAGGAACCGTCTTAAGAAATAGAATTAGATGTCAGTCCCTTTGTAGGAAACTAGAAACACTTATATATTAATCACGTTTTAAGAGAAAAAGGTTGGTGTATATGTAGTACACAGACTAAATAAAATCGACCACGAGACAAAGGCTTTACCCAGGCTGAAGCTAATGCTCTAATGTGCCATTCACTCTATCAAAAGAACACTATTGGTTCCATCAAACAGAGGAACTTTCACAGAAATTCACTTGAGACCGTGTTGGTTTTATGTAAATGAAATGCTGATTTGCACGAGGTTTTAGTAGCTTGATAATAATCACAAACAAACTCCAGATGGAAGACGCTCATCCAAGGAAATTGACAATATGGCAAGTATATCAATATATGACAATATGTGCTGCAAAACACCAAGAGGGACAGGAAGACAAGCAGATGACAGGATTTATCATCTGCAAGGATTTATCATCTGCACCGAGGATAAACACTAACACACACACACACACACACACACACACACACACACACACACGAGTGCTGCGACAGGAAGACTCCAATGAGCTTAAGAGGTGAGAAAGTCAAATGTGAGAAACAATAAAACAGCAGCAGAAGACGGGAAGTGGAGAAGAAAGAAAGAAAGAAAGAAACAGAGTCGGAAAGATTGTTCAAATCAACAACACATTAAGTGTGTTTTTTTGTGCTCTGTAGCCTCTGCGAGTGAAGTGTTCTGTAGAGTTTGGTTTCTCCATTTTTTTAACATTCACTCTCCATTGACATCTTCAAGTGTCATGTCTGAGTACGAGTTTAGGTTTTAGAGCAGCTCCGTCACATCCAACAGAAAGGGTGGCTTCATAGTGCGGCGTCTTGCTAATGCGAGTGTAAGTGCCTCTTTCAGCAGGAAAGTGAAAGCACCCGGGCGGCTCAGGGAGTTTTATTGCTGCACAGTGATTCCAAAATATTGAAAAAGGTGATTTGTGATTTTTCACATGAAAGTGAAAATGTTAGCATAGTTTGAGGCGGTGGTGGAAGAATTAGACGATGAATTGCTTAGTTGGGCGACAGAAAATCATCAAAAAAAAGGGTCAAAGCCACTGAATGAATGTTAAAGTATTTTGATTATCACTTAATTATTCTGAGTCATTTCTTCAAACAAAAATGCAAAGAATTCTCTGGTTCCATTAAGATGTGCTGCTTTTCTTGCTCCTGTATGAAAATAAACTGGAAAGCTTTATGTTTTGAACTGTGTTGACGGAGAAAAAAAAGAAAAAAGTATTTTAAATAAGATCACCTTTGGCTTGGCAAAATTGTGAAAGGCATTTGTCACTATTTTGCAGACAGTTTACTGAGAGAAAGCCATCGATTAATTTTGAAAATAAATGGTAAAAAATGAATAAAATGGTTAGTTGTGTTCCTAAGCAGAACTAAAGTTGGATGTATGCGTTCCATGTGGAAACCATGAACACTCTCATTCAGACAGCACCACTACGATTTGTCAATGTTAAACAGAAAAGGTTGTTGCCAGGGAAGCTAAATGAGCAAAGACAAATGATGGTAATCAGTCAAATGTGAAGCTGCAGGGCGCCTGGGTAGCTCACCTGGGAGAGCGGGGGCCCAACTATCCTGTAGAGGTGTACTCCTTGGTGCAGAGGCGGAAGGTTCACGGCCCTTTGCTGCATGTCATTCAACCTCTCGCTCCCCTTTAATGTCTTCAGCTGTCTTATATTAATAAAGGCCAAAAATACATTTTGGGGGTTTGTGAGATGCCACCAATCCCTGCGTGGAGCTGGCTGTTGGGTTTAATTAGAAATTAATTTGAAATATATCTTACCCGGCACTCGACTACTCTTGTTGGTGACACCACCTAGAAAGTTATTTAAAAGTAATTTGCCTCACCGGAACGCTGACATACTGCAGTGGTAGTGTTTACAAGCATGGAGCTGCTGTTTACAGTGTCCTCTAAATGCAGCATCGGTGTCTTTCTCGGTTCATTTGTCAAAAAGCAATCTCGCTCTGTGTTTTCCCCGGAGTGCACACTGCCCCTAGTGGTGGAGAGGTGTGCCGGCCAACTCCTTATCATCACTGCTGCATTCTTCTCAGTCACAAATGGTAATTCGTCACACGTGAAGTGGAGGGGAAAAAACAACAGCAGCCACCCACGGGTGCAGGTGTTATTCGCATTGCTGTCATTTAGACCGGAGTTCTCTGCAGCAAACAGCCCTTCTCATCATATCTGTGAACAGATGGAAGGATGGATAGGAGGAAAGACCTCTAATGATTCAGTCCCCTTGCCTCAAAATGTCTCTTATTATTTCCATTTACCCCCCCCCCCCCCCCCCCCCCCCCCCCCCCCCCCCCCCCCCCCCCCCCCCCCCCCCCCCCCCCAGACCTCTGCAAACCTAGCAAAGCCTTCCTCTCATCTTACCCCCCACGGTGCAAGACTGATCCCAACCCTCTCCCATCTCAGCTGTAAACCACCGTGTCAAGACGACACCATCCCCCCCCCGCGCGCCTTCCTCTCCCAGGTTTTGTTACCCGGCGGCTCATCAGAACGGAAATGAGAGTTTGATAAAAAAACAGGACGAGAGAGGAGCGAGGATGAGCGCCTGAGATGTCGGAAAGAGTGATGAAACCCGAGATGTTTCTCATGCAACGATGTGTCACATCTTTGTGTACAAAAGGTAATTTACTCTGAATGGAGCGGCGGGCGTGGAGATTTAGGGGGTACGCAATTTCACTAGGTATGTGTAATGGCTTAGGGGGAAGCAATAGGCCTTTTGATGTACTCTGTTCTGTAGTTTATGGATGAGCCATTTGGAGAGAAAAAACCAAAAAAAACAGCCATTTATTCAAACGCAGAGCCGGATGGAATCGCACACACTCAAACAACCACACAATCACACAACGGTGGAAACACATTGTGTTTCCACCGTTGGTGGCACATATGTGCACATCCTCACTTCACCGTACACATTCTTAAACCTTAATCAGAGAGCTGTGAAATGACACACACTGACACAAAAAAGAACTTTCCTTATGCACAAAATTCTCTCTTTGCATGATATAATGGTGTGCGGCAGCCTGAAACGGCAGGATGTGTATCAATTGATCGCATGATGCTTAGAAAAAGGCTTCCGAACGAAGCGAACAACCCATGGCTCTAGTTATCGTGTAATTTCGTTACAGCACAGAGGCTTAGAGATAAAAGAGCAGCCTGTGTCCAAACATTTATGAAGCTCAATAAAACTTGCGAGAGCCAAATCAAGATGGGCTCAGATTACTCACAGCGGGTTGGTTAAGGTACCAATGTTGCTCCCTTAACACCCGCTGACTGGTGTCTTTTACATTGGAAAAATCTCCTGTTGCAAAGGAAGTGATGTATTTTTGTGTTAAGGTTTGTTATTGAAATAAGTAGAACTGTGTATGTATCCTGGGCAGTGATACAGTTCAATTTTATTATAGTATCAATTCATAACAAGAGTTATATCAAGATAGAGTAGGTCTAGAGCACACTATAATTTACCAAGACCCAATAATTCTAGTAATTCCGCCAAGAGCAAGCATTTAGTGGCGAGGAAAAAAAACCATTTAGGGAGAAACCTGGGACAGAGCCAGGCTCTTGGTGGGCGTTGGGCGGTGTCTGACGGGCCGGTCGGGGGTGTAATGAACAGTGGCAATAAAAGTCACAATAAAGATAATGGAACAGTGACTAGAAATAGAAGTTGTAGTAGTTCCTGGCATAGCAGGGCCCTGCAGGGCGTAGCAGGATGTAGCAAGGTGCAGTGATGAAGATTAAAAGATTTAAACGATACATTTGGTGAGGTACATTTCTTTTGAATTTGTCAAGTCATCAAATTCAGGCTCTAAAACCACTTTCCGAACCCGGCTCATTGGAACTGTGGGTCTCCGGCCGTGCACATGAAAACCACAGTGGCTTGAGAAAGTTTACACCCCCATGAAAAAGTTGATTAAAACAAAGGATAAAAAAAAAAAAATCTAACTTTTGAAGGACACCAGTTTTCTGAATGAATAATTGGAAATTGATCTTACTGCCACCACAGGTGAGAGCAGAAGTACATTAGTTTGGGTAATAGTTTTACAGTTTGCCTTGGTTTTCTCTTTCAATTACATTTGGCTAACCTGCAGGTTTGTTCAAAACTCGGACCTGCCGACTTGATCACGTTTTTTCCAAATTATAAGCAGTGTTCCAAGATCTCAGCCTAAACTACATTTAGACCCAAGATGTATGACAGGCACTTATCTGAGAAATCTCTATTTGTTTTCTTCATTTCTTTGACAGGGGATCTTTAAGAAATGCAGTTAAAAACTAAAATGTTTCCACTAGGCCGACATCCTAGCCTCCATAAGTGTTAACACACAGTGGATGTGCATGCAGGGAGGATGGAAACGTTCAGAAATAAGCTGGTGAATAAAAATCACAGGCCCAATTATGGAAGCCCTGTATGGTTTGTACCCACAAACAATAGAAGAGGCTCAGGCATAAAAAGCGGTTGAACTCAAGCGTTTGTTGCCACCAGACAGGTTGACATTAGCAGACGGAGACAGAGTCTCAGGCAGCTGAAGATTTGAAATACAAATGACAGCTAGAGTCTCCATTGCAGTTTGTCATTGCATTTCCTTCCAGCATAGCCATCTGTGCCTTTGTTTAAATCCACACTTCCTCACAGAGTTTACTGCAGCAGTTGCTCTCTCATAAGATAAAAAAAAAGTTAAATAAAGTGCCAGAGCAGACTACCATGACACTTATTCCCTGCCCAAGCATGGAGACAGTCTCTGTCTGTGGAATAGATCGTCAAATCCTCACATCGAGTCGAGCGAAAGTGAACTCCAATCCTTCTCCTATCTCACATCTGAGGCCATTAGCTACTGCCTAAAAAATCGTTAGCGGTTTCTCTCAAATCCCTGTGGTTCATAAAATATTCACCTGCTACTGTTGGCAAGGTGGCTGGGCAGAGCCAGGTTATTTAAGGGCAGGGGCAGAAATGCCCCCTGAGGCCCCGCCGGTGTGCAAAGTCACACGGCCTCAATTAATCTCTGTCAGCCCTTGGACAATGTGACCTATACCTGTCCCTCCTCATGATGGGGTTTAACGGGAGTAGGTGGCTTTTACTTGGCCACCACCATCCACTCAATTTATGGATATCCTATAGGAGCTGCTGTGCTGAGCCTCGAGGCGGGGCAAAGTATTGATTTAGGGTTCTGACAAACAGGCATTAAAGTTAGCCATTCACAGAGTTACTCCCCTGCTTTTGTGTATGTAGTCTCTGCCAAAGATGAGAAGCGGAGCTGAAATAATGTTTGAAATTATTTAATAACCCAGTGTCTCCGGTCTGAAATAGTTTAATGATAGTCAGGCGGATTCTTTTAAGAAGATGAAAGAATGAAGGGGTGCAGTCAATTCAAAAAGTGGTGGTGGCGATTTCCAGATTGGATGTCTACACTAGGACATGGGGAAGGTACTTGAGCTTTCTGGACAGATGTGTATGATAATGTTAGGGTTCTGTATTTTGTTATTATTGTTGCTGTATGCTCTTGAATAATGTAACTGCGTCATCTTGTCTTGATCTTGGTCCGGGTGGGTGGTGACTACGAAGGGGAGACATGTTCATGTTGCAAATTGTATGTTGTGTGTTGTGTTAAAGTTAAATATATATATATTTTTTTAAATCATAAATAAGACCCGGCGTCTCTTTCTTTTTATCACTCTGTGTCTCAAAGCCGACACGTACACCCTGTGAGCAGCATTAGCTTGAGCCGCTGTGAGGCGTTATACCTGCAGTGATCAGAGCGGCCCGCTAAGCAGCCAGAAGGACACAAATAAACAAGCTACTGGAACGGGGTCAATGAATTAAGTGAAGTCCCTGTAATGCTTACATTGTCTAATGCTGTCTGAAGACATTCTGGTCAGGCTATGCCGGAACAAAAACAAGCCACCTCACCCCCTCACATATTAATACACACATGGGCCACACTGTCAACAGTCAAGTCATTTTTCACTGTGTGTATTGGAGGCGTACGGTATCGGTTATTTAATGCAGACAACACAAGGACCCCTGGGAACTAGTTGGAAACTCAGTGAAGGAGAAACAGGACATTTCACTCTGTAATGATGTATCCCGGTGCTGGGCAAAAGACAATGTCCTTATTTCAAAATGGAAATACAACACACACACACACACACACACACACACACACACACACACACACACACACACACACACACACTAGAATTAAATCATGTTTGTCACTTGAAGAAAGCTTTGGACACCATTACACGCCACTAATGGCCTGCCTGTGGAAACAGCCATGAGACATGCAGCATAACGACAGCAAGAAATAAATAATGAAAAATGGAAGCAACACGCACTACATCATTATCTCTGGGTCTCGTTCTCGCCTGCTGCCTTGCTCGAGGTTGTACCCAATGTCTGCGGTTGCACAGTTGGTGCTGCGCCACACTGCAGACGGCATGCCTGATGACCAGGCCGTGCCCGATAACACTTCGCCTCGCGTTAGCGTCACAGCTAGATTTGAGGGAGAGGTTGAGATGCTCAGCGCAAGGCCACCGCATCGCCCAGGAATAGTGTTCCCGTATGTGGGGCTTTTCATGCTCATGCATGTGTTTGTTTGCAAGTGCTATGGTGAGTATTAAGGAAAAGAGAACGAGTATGAGCTAGCGATACAGGGACGTGCAGGTTTTATAAAACAGCTCGTGGATTCTCAGAATGTGTGTTTTCTAATCCACTTATGTTTGCACCCTAAGGCTATCACAAAGTGAAGTTCCAGAAGGGAGCATTGCATTAGGCTAACCTGCCAGCTAATGCTTTATTCAGGCAGAGAGCCCCGACACAACAAAATGAATCACTCACTCTCAGATGGATGAAACATAAAAATACATCTGGACCAAATGTGGTACTCAAAATGGGATTACTCGCTTTTATCCCAATTTTGGAACCCATAGGTTCTGGGATAACGGAGGAATGAAGGACAATGATTTTAGCTGCAGCCTGCCCAACAGTTGCTTCATCTCCAGTCATAGCCGAAGGGTAAATTAACTACCTGTTGACCGCTCCATCTGGCCAGAAGACCCAAAGAATAAAGATGTTGTGCACATGATTTATACTTGCAGCTAAGTTTGAGAGGTGATTCATGACACTCCCTGATGCCGGTGACACTGCCCATGCGGCCCATTTGAAGATGGACAGGACCTTTCTGTCCTGATTAAGGAGAAAATTCTTCATCGCCGACTCAACAAACATGTGTGTCACCTTTAAGAGCAACCAGATCTTAGCGTTCGGCAGCCAGCGGTCTCTTTGTAGCCTGCAGTCATGCTGCCGGACACATCTTTGTTTGTGCTCGAATGTAATCAAGGCTGGCAATACTTGGAGAAACACATGCCTTAAAAAAAGATGACTTGGTGGATGAACAGTGCTTATTCAGTGCTTAGTGCTTGAATATTGAGCCGCAGCGTGGCTAGATCAGCCTGGGTGCCCAGGTCAAAAGTTCACCCAACAGTGGACTAAGAGGAGTGTAGTCTCTTGAATTATGCAGTTCCATCACCCATTATTATGGAGATGGTAGGTTTGATAGGCAGCCAGACGTGTGAGAACCCTTTGAGTCCATATGGAGGTCACAAGGTCTTTCAAGTAGGCATCCAGGAAGTAATCCCAGTAATTTGCCCCAGGTGAACACTATCAGATGCACTTGTCATTGCTGAATGGGACGGAGACTAGGGACACATAAAGCTAAAAGGAGCTCAGTTTGGCGATAGGGATATAAAGCTTTCTCCAACCCTCCGGCTGGATTCTGTAGTAGGGCTGAAGTGGATTTCTGAGGAGAATTAGGGCCTCTTAATCTGTTTTGTCACTGTTCCGCAGAACTCAGCCAGGAGACAAAGACTATTTCAGACAAAAAAGGGACTGATTTTCCACATTAAATTCATTAATGGCACTCCACTGCTTAATTATTTTTGTATGCTAAATAATCAGCCACTGCCAAAGCTGGCAAAGTCTCATGGAGCATCAGAAGCACACTTCCTGCTGGGTATGCTTGTAAAAGTGTCAATTGGATTGTAAGAAGGAATATCTGTCATTGTTTTTTTTAATTTAAGCATTTATAAAATGTTGCCAATGTTTTAGGATTCTTCCTGCAACAAGAACATCTGGGGCCCCATGTAGAAAAGATTGCGCAGTTTTCATACCAGAAGATGGTGTACGGCCAAAACTTGAAAAGTACCTACACACAGAAATATTCACATGTATAAAACCTTTCCTTTATCATCACATGCAATGGTAAACTGAGCGCACATGAACCAGCCACTGACCCCGCCTTGCCTCCTCCCATAAATTAATATGGAAATGACTATAAATGCGCCCCCAACGTCATTCCGTTCTTTGTCCAATCACAACAGGTTAAAAAAATTCTGGTTTCTGGTTTGTCATCTTGGATGAGGGATAAAAGAAAATGCCCAGAGTAGCAACTGGTGACCGGGCAGTGAATGCACCGAACCATGACAATAATAATAAAAAAAGTCTAATGTCAAAGTGGAAGTCAAGCCAATAGTGGCAGCGCTACACCAGATACAGAACAACATGCATCACAGTGTCAGTCCAAATTACGAACAACAAGCACTTTGGTCTCACCGATGTACTGTAATGCCATTTATTTTCTAAGTGTTAGTAGGCTCAGTGAAACTGAGTCCAGCGTGCCGGAGACCCGACTCAGAGGAAGAGAGGTTAGTGAGGCCAGCGTCTCTACGGGAGGCGACAGTGCGCACGGATCCGCTGCGCCACGCATGGATAAAATAATGAAATATTGAATAGGACTACAGTAACAGAGATGGATGTCTGAGGCTCCGCAACTACACACTCACAGATGCTATTGCATTTCCCCGTGCCGATCTTTTTGTTGCACAGTGAGTAAGATATTTCATCCATGGGAAATACAGAGGATGACTGAAAACATTTTCAAAGTGGATTTTTCATTCATTTCCCATCCTCATGTTTAACAGTGGTTAAAAAGCCTGATAAATGAAAAAAGATGTGTAACATTATTGACATAAATGATCAAACTTTGATGGAA
The DNA here is from genome assembly GCF_013103735.1 of Etheostoma cragini. NCBI lineage: Eukaryota > Metazoa > Chordata > Actinopteri > Perciformes > Percidae > Etheostoma > Etheostoma cragini. Next base: position 8,811,774 of record NC_048420.1, on the reverse strand, counting down.
TATAATTATGTTTATACTCACGTACAGTATGCCAGTAAGTGAAATGGAAACATTATTTTCTCATGTCTGGTGATTTTCTGCACTTTTCAGTTAGATTTCGCCACCTTACAGATCCAAAAAAAAAGACTTTGCGGTAGGCAGGCACATTCAAGTTCATTTTTTTCACAAAGTGTCCATGAAAACCAGCGTATGCAAGCTTTTTGCCTGTACTTAACGTTTACACATGAGGCCCCAGATCCCTGCCCCAGATCTGAACATGCATACCTTTTCTCACCGTTCCTACCCCACATGACAACTTCATGCAAATGTGCTACATACAGAGACATTCAAACAATCTCCTTGTACAGTCTTTTGCAGATGCTCCATCTCAGCAGTGATTAGCATGTAGCACCATGCCGGTGTCTGGGAGACAGACCATACTGGATCCCATAGGGAATAAACGGATGCGATCTCCAGTAATCCGGGATCATCCTGGCCCTGATTGGGGTAAGAGCCAGCCGTGTCTCTGTGCATCACCCATCCTGTTTAGCTAGCCAGACACATTAATGCCAGTCATGCATTGGAAACAATCAGCACCCAAGGACATAATCCTTTCCCGAAGCTGTGTAAATAACTCAGCATGGCTCAAAGGGGGGTTACAACGGCAAAGTCACATACCGAATGCGGGGGATACACTCTGCGCATTCATGAATCCTTACATTTGGAGCTTTGCAGCAAAGCGCTACAGGAAATCACTCACCGTGCATCAGCATGAAAGCTTCTCTGAAATGATCCCATTATAATGCAAACAGCTGTGTGTATACTGTATTTATGTATGCGAGTATATGCCTGGGTGTGTACATGTTTAAGGATGTCTGTAACTTTTTCCCACTCTGTCAGCACTCTGCTTTGACAGAGAGCTAGAAGTGAAAGGACAGGGCAATATTACTGGCTGTTTGTTTGCCACGTTTCCCCCTGTCGCTCTGTCACTCTGGCTCAACATCACAGCCGCTGACTGAGATGCTCTGACGGCTCCTCTGTCACATCGGCAGCGTGGCGCGAAGGCTGACTGATGGCCAGGACAGGTAAGAGGCGCGGGCTGGTGGGTGGGTAGCAGCAAAGCCCAAAAACCTCTGTGCATTTATCTTTGTGTGCATTAGAAAGCACAGGGAGGGAGAAATAACTGAGTGTGGATGTGCAAGTGAGTGCAGTGAGTGTGAGTGTGCATGCATGTCAGGAAAGGAAGAAAGAGGCGCCTTCAGCTATTCCTGATTGTCTGCTTCTATGGCTCATAGTTCTGAGGCTTCATGCTAAATGGACCATACTGGAGCCAGTTTTTTCATAAATGATAAAGAAGTAGCAGAGATCTCCTCTCTGACATGGTCGTGGTTAGAGTCGGGGGTTGTCGTCCAGGCCCAACACCGTCGATCAATTAGCAGCAACACACTTCTAATAAGAACAACGTGCCTTGATTTCTTTGCGGAAAGCCGGCGGCCGAGGGTTTTGCGTGGGTGACAGCACAGCATCCAGCCAACTCTGGCTTTATGTGTTATTCATACAGACGGGGCACTGGCAACGCAGGGTTGCCAACTTTGTGTCAGTGAAAAGGAATATGTAGTGTTCAAAAACTTATGAAGCCCACTGTATAGATTGGGCTTTGAATCTGCATTAAGCAGTCTTACTTCTATTGACCTCTATCCGCCCAACAGTAAGGCTTGAGGCAATGCTGCAAAGTTGGCATAGAAACAATAACGCCATTGACTAACTGTAGCTGAGATCAAATATAAATGTGAGGTTAAAAGATAATATGTCACCTTGCAAAATAGAATAACTGTCACGGTCGTATCCTGTCGGAAGAACCAGGTGTTTTAGCTTTCATAGCTGAAACTCACTTACTGCACCGATTTATCGGCCGGCCGATATTCACGTTTTTATGAGTATCGGGTGACGCGACTGCTGCGTTCCCCGTTGTTCCCGGCGTTATTTACAGACAGGCGTCCACACAGGCAGCTCTGCAGTTCACGTGCAGACCATGCACTGCCCCTCCCCCAATAGCAGACTGCTGGAAGCCGGCTATTGAACTGTAAGTTTGAAACTTTTAAAGCACGTTGAAAGTGGAAACATGTTGCTCTATATGTGCTTGCAACCACAGTATAGCCAAGCAAATGTGGGTCCAAATGGAAAATGCAAATGCCTCCTGTATAAAACTGCTTGCCATTGTATTAACGGAGCTGCAAATAGCTAAGCTAAGTTGTAGGCTGTCTGTAAGCATACATTAGCTATTAGGAACACTGCTCATAGGATTAGGTAATGCCAACGTTGATCCGGGGCAGTACAATTTCTATCTATCTATTTGTCTATCTATCCGTTTTATTCAGCGACCACCTGGCTGTGACTGGGACGCGTGTGGTGTGTGTGTGTGTGTTTGTGTGTGTGTGTGTGTGTGTGTGTGTGTGTTTGTGTGTGTCCTCAAGAGACAGACGCGCGCACACACACACACACACACACACACACACACACACACCAGACTCTTTCCCTCTCTGCTTACTTGGAGCTGGGCGGATGCCATCGCAGTGGTATCAGAGCGTAGCCCCCCCACCCCAAACATACACACACACACACACACACACACACAAAGAGCTTTAATGTTGAGAGATATGTTTCATATGTAGTTTAATATTAGTTTGTGTTAACGTTTATCATGTACCAGACATAAGTGTCCGGGGTTGCCTTACTTGTGAATAGAGCAGCTTGCTGACGCGTATCGTTATCAATCTAGGTCAATGGTGGTTGAGTTTTGCAGACAGCGTCAGCTACCAGGCAGAAGTGTGTGTGTGTGTGTGTGTGTGTGTGTGTGTGTGTGTGTGTGTCTCACTCAGTGGGAACTTATAAACTAGCATTTAACACATTACAGACTGGTTGCCTTGTTTTAAGAAAGTGAGATGTTTGGGGTTTATAATGACAAAAATACATGTTAGATTCTAGGTGATACCCTATGGATAACTTTTCCACTAAATCTCTGAATCTGGGGGTTCCGGGTGAGCAAGATATGGTGTAGGACGCATTTTTCAGAGCTCCTGCAAAATCCGACTTATTTACAAACGA
>NC_048420.1:8804221-8808590 GCF_013103735.1 Etheostoma cragini | reverse complement strand
TATGAGTCGGAAGTTTGTATTCATGTTTGTATGTTGTTATCGAAAAAATAAATAAAAATAAAGTTCAAAAAAAAAAAATCTCTGAATCTTTTTTGGGGGAGGGATAAGGTTTCTTCGAGAGCTACACAAGGTGTGAATGTCATCTCGGTGGCAGAAACATGCACCCAATGCAGATAAACACACACACACAGACATACACACACCCTAAGTCTCATCTAAGAAGACAAGGGAGACTAAGGCCTGAGGATAATGGGCAGACAGCGCTGTGTGTCTTCTTTCATTTTGCCAGTAAGAGAAGAAATGAGAGTTAAGACACTGGGGAGATACATTCTTCAAGTAGACAGATCGCTTCTACAAATACACCGGGTCCCCTGTGGAGGGGCACATTCCTTAGAGACAACACTTATCTAAACATATTCTGTAGAATTTCCTAGAACATCGGAGAGAAGGGGAATATGGAGAGTAGTAACCACCCTCATAAACCTGTCTTTATTTTAGGGTATTGACTAGAATAAACCCATATGGCGCATCAACAGCAACAGGCAGCGTTCAGCAAGGCAGGGCCTCGGAATCTGTCTGAGCATGGGCAGCCTACGTAGCAATATATAACACATTCCACCAAACCCTTGACAATGATAATGATTACAATCTACGATGTACGAGTCATTGAGAAAATGGGTAATTCATTTGCAAGAGAGATGTGCCAACTTTTGAGCCAGCAGCTCCTTTTCCTCTGTCCTCCTTTAAAAGAAGCACTGATCGGTTTGTTAATCAAGCATCAAAGACTAGTGGTCCTTTTTTTGTATTTTTGGAACATAGAGAAGCTGCTGATGGGGACAAAATACCAACAATTTTCCACTTGCCACTCAATAAAGAATGTATCAGAGCAGGGCTGTAATTATCATCCATTTCAACAAGAATTTAAGAAACTTTGCAATCAGCACTACCTAGTATGAAACATCACAACCATAGATTATATAACATGGCTCTTTTGGATCATCACTCTTATTCATGGCTGAAGGTCCTTGTAATCACATCTACTTGTGTTATTGGCTGAAGTAATCAAGGCCATTCCAGTGTGAGCTGCAGAGTCAGGTTTGGAGACTGGAAAAAGACAGCGCTGGTGTTGGTGCAAACTATACTGGTAATACATTGAGTTTGGCGATATGGAAAAAGTCAAATATCACGAAATTTTTTACAAAATAGCTCAATATCGATATTTTGGCGATGTTGTACAATTGTCAATAAGGGTGGGAAAAACATTAACGATTTTAGAATTGATTCCAAACTAATTATTCCCCTAAATGTTTTGGGTCCATGTGGTAAAGACGACAGTGACTACCTTATATCTGAAAATGCTGAAAATCCACGTTATGTACTTCTTTAAAACTAAAATAAATGTCAGACTGACTGACTTGTGATGTGCATTCTTCTTTTTACAACGTCTAATTACATTTTCTGGAAGTGTTTTTCGATGGATGACAGTCTCTGTACGTTCAAAAGTATGACGTGGACCAAAATTAAGTTGATAACAAAAAGTGGGAAACTGAGATCCCTCGTGTAAAGTGTACCTTGCCACCAAACTGACATTATCCCACTTGGCAGCCCGTCCTGTGTTTACAATAAATCCAATCTGACATGAATGCAGCATAAACCTGAGTGATATATTTAGAGCCCCTGCTCCCACTGCTGTAGATGTGTCTGCTTGTGAAGCGTCTGTCAGTGATGACAGTTTACATTGATCCCAATGGACACACCCAGCGACACCAATGAAAAACAAGACTCGTCTGATATGGATTTTTAAGTGCATTCAAAACATATTTAAATATAACCTGTCACTTGCTGATATCTAATACTGGTATGCTACTGTACCATCTATTGATTTAACCACTTTCTTGTCAAAAAAATGTAGTTTTTTAAACCTTTACTTAATTGTATTCATGTCAGGATGAAAAAGTATCTGATATAGCAGTAAGGCTATTATAAGTATAACCTGACCAAAACTGGGTGTTTTAGGTGGCTGCTTAAAAGTTCTGATAAAACAAATATAACACTACAATAATGATACAGATCCCATGGATTTGTTTTCTGTGTATTGTGACCACATAAATACTGAGCTGGCCTTTTTACAGGTGTAGTAGATCATCAGAAAAGGGCCGAGCAATGGATCTATATTATATCAATGTCGTGATATGAGACTGTATATCATCTTAGATTTTGGATATCGTAATATGGTTTAAGATTAGTCTTTCCCTGGTTTCATAGGCTGCATGTCAGTGAAGTGATGTCATTTCCTGAAAATACCAAACTGATCTAGCTGTTCTATTATTTGCCTTTACCCACTTGGTCATTATATCCACATTACTGATGAATATTTATCTAATTGTGAAGGTATTTGGTAAAAGAACCAATTGTCAAGACTAGAGGAATTGTTGCAATATCGAGTTTTTGGTTAAAAAATGTCCTGATATTTGATTTTCTCCATATCATCCAGCCCTACATCAAAATATGCATCCTGTCCAGCACACTACTGGTGGACCATACCACCTCTCTGATACTTATGTTTTTGATAAACAGGAGACCAATGCATCAGCATTATAGTCCAGATCATGTTGCTCTACCCTAGACACAGCCTGGAGGTGAGGGATCAGGTCCACAGATCATCAATCAGACCAAAGTTGTGAATTGTCTTCACGTCCACTCTAAGGTCACCCTGTCCAGTTCTGGAAAACTCTCCACTCCAGGACAAAGTCCATTGAGTTTGTCCATTCATCATTTGTAACCCTGGAGCAGGCGCACTGAGCCGATTCCCCAGGAAACAGCCCAACAACCGCATCAGATCTACGTCCAAGACAGACATACACTGTGCTATTTAGAGGCAGGGCTGCAACTAACGAATCGATTAATCTGCCGATTAATTTCTCAATTAACCATTTGGTTCATAAAATGTCAGAAATGGGTAAAAAATGTCCATCCCAGTTTCTCACAGTCCAAGGTGATGTCTTTTAATGTCTTGTTTTGTTGGTCCAAAACCCAAAGATATTCAGATTTACATGAATTAAAACAGGACACCTCTATAGAGACCTATTTCACAGCAGACATTTTGACTTGTCATAGTAGTAAAAACACAGCTGAAACTGATAACCTTAACGGAATGGAACTTAACCATCATTAATAGTTTTGAATACAACTTTTCCTACTATGACATGTAAACACGTCTGCAGTGAAAAAGGTCTATAAGAGAGACGGTACACAGCATTTCCTGCCATTTTTGCGTGAATCAAATTTGCGATTATAAAATAGTTGTCAATGATTGATTAGTCGCAGCTCTACTAGGAAGTGTAAATATATTGATTCAATCCTTAAAGCTTTAAAGGAATGATGATCCAGAAAAGGTGTGAGGGCATCTTTAACTGAATTCTTCTATATAGGCTTCCTGTCTCCCCCACCTGTATAGAAAAATATGAAATGTCTCCTTTGGGCGTTTCAAAGTGTTGAAATAAAGCCGAAGCGGCAGAGGGCCAAGAGAATAAATAGACCGTGATGCGTTTCTCTCTGTGTTTGTAAGAATTCTCAGCACAAATATTTTCCACAGTAGTATGTATGTAGTATTATGTAGTTAAGAACTCTCTCTGGACTGGTTTGACTTTAATATTAGCGCCACAACAAAGAAGGCGACTCAGACGTGAAACCTGCACGTTTTGAATCTTGACAAACGAGCAGTTCTTACCAGAACATAACGAGCTCTTAAATGAGCCTTGTGCCGCAGCGCACATTAATGAGAAGCCTTCCTTTTAGTGCGAGCTCTCTCGTGTGTTTGTGCTGATACACATAGTCCCACAGACGGAGCTCCGCCACTGGGACCAACAGCTGCAGACAGTATCTCTGCTGTGTTTAAACAGTGGACAACAGGCCCTCTATCCTTCACAGTCACTAAGTGGCCTTTGCATCTTCCTCCTCTCCTAATCTCTGTCTCCTCTTCCCCTCTTCCTTCAGTCTGCAGCTGGAGACAGTGTTAGTGTTGCTAAGGCATAACAAACTTCTGGCTCTGTTATTTCTCCCTCCATCTTCTACTCTTTCCATCACTTGGACTCTTTGTTGCTTCTGCTCATTGTGCTTCTCTTTCTGCAGCATTCTCTCTGTCCATCCCTCCGTTTCCGCCTCCTGTACACTCTGATAATGAGCGTGTATGGTTTTGCTTCCCTGCTCTCATTTTCTCTGCGAGCTGCATGCTGCTTTGCCGTTGTGATATGGGTTTAAAATCCTCCGGCGCAGCCCGCCGGCACCGCTGCAGCTACCCACTGGGCCGGAATAAATCCAGGAGCCTCCAGTCTCGCCTCTGAATGGACCCACTCCCCTGAAAGCAAGC
>NC_048420.1:8788802-8804211 GCF_013103735.1 Etheostoma cragini | reverse complement strand
CCCCCCCGCTCCCGCATCAATCCAGCCGCAATGAACCTAAAAGGCCTTCCTCTAGGTTTAGCTTCCCTCCCTCCCTAGCGTGAGCTGCCTTCACAAAGGATGATTTCAGCTGCCTAATCAACAAGAAAAAAAACCTTGTTCCCTCCTCCCAGTTCCTACTACAACCACTTCCCCTCCTCCTCTTCCTCCTCCTCGTCGTCCACCACCGCGCAAATTTCACATGCCAGTGACTTTGTTTTTCCTAACATGAAGGGAGAGGGCGATTGCTCTTAACAACAATTTCTCCCAAAGCATATTTGAAATGTCAACATCATTAAGACCAACTGTCAGATTTAGTGACACTGAAAAGGGCCCCTACCCACCAGATCATTATAACTCCATGCCAGGTCTTTAACAGCTCCAAAGGAAAAGGTTGTTTTGCTGTCAAAGCTTTGCAGGCTTACATCCCCGCCTGTATCTGCAAGGCCTCAAACACCTGTGGTAATGATCCATGTAACGGAATCAGGCAATTACTGGACATTTTTATTCATGCCCCCCGGCTAGGTCACAACTGACATACCCACATACACTGAAACGCACGCTGAGCCCTTTTTCTTCTCTGCCTCTCCCCCTGATGCCCTCTGGCAATCCCCGTTGCCAAACTTCCCACAAGCCCCCTGGTCTTGTCTTGCAGCAGCAAAAGTTAGAGGTCAGTACTGAATACACATACACTTATGCCAATGCATAAGTGTATGTCTTGAGACTGTGGTTAGACAGCTACATAGCGTATAGGGGTGTCAAAAGTTCCATTTTAAATCGATAATCGACTGAAATGAGCTTTCGATTTTAACTACTGAAACAAAAGTAGGATCAACTTTTTCTCCCAGTATTTTTTTCTCTCACCAACCCTATCTTCTTGCACACGTCCGGAGAAAAAAACAGACGGACACAGCGTAGCTTACCAGCTAGCACCATGCAGCTACAGACACTGCAACGTTAGCTAAGCGGTAGCCTGCAGCTTGACTTTTCCTTTTACACCATGGCCACTGAAAATTCAAACCTACTAATAAAATAATCCCGTATTTTTACAAAATGTTTCAGTATAATCCAACAACCTCTTTTTTCTGTAACTGTAAATACATTTTTTTACATAACAAAGTCTCATGTCTTCCATTGCTATTTGGAGCATTTGTAGTAATAGTAACAGGAGTAATAAAGACAGTGGCGTTAGTAGTAGAAGCATGAGTACTACTGCTGAAAAGGCATTATTACTTTGTGGCATTTGAAGTAGAAGGAGTACTGCTAGTAGTAGAATAATGTAGTAGAAGTAGCATCATTAATACGTATCCGCAGCTTTAGCAGAAGTAGGAGCGTTTGTGCAACATAAGTAATAGTTATGGGTGCACGATTCAGGAAGTCATTTGAGTTTTAGGCTCAGGATTAGATTCAAAAATCAATTTGATTCCAAAACTTCTCAATTAAAAAAACAGTTCCGAGTATGTACATGTAGTTACTTTTCCCATGTGATGGATTAAATGCCATTATAAAACAACAAAAAATACAAATAAAGAAATGATGAATTGGTTTTTTGGAATTCTAATTATTGATTTTGAATCGGTAGAGCTTGAAGAAAAAAAAAAAAAAAGGATTCACATTTATGAATCAATTTTTTTGCCCACCCTTAGTAATAGTAGTAGCAGTGATGTTAAAGATGGCTCAGTAATGTAGGTGGTATATTATAAAAACCTTTCAGTGAGAAAGATGACCAAAACATGACTGCGTGTCAAAGTGCACATTTCACCCGGCTGCAGGTAGAGCTGGGCGATATGGAGAAAATCAAACATCACAATATTCTTGACCAAATACCTCAATGTCGACATTGTGGTGATATTCTTGGGTTGACAATTGGTGCTTCCACAAAATATTTACACAATGAGATATTGGATAAATAATCACCAGTAACGTAGATGTAATGACTAAGTGGGTAAAGGCAAACAATACAAGAGTTAGAGTCTGGTCTGTCCAGAAAATGACAAGACAATGTAATGCAGCCTTTAAAAGCAGGAAAAGACAACATTTGTGTCATATTGCAATATCAAAGATGTAACATGATATCTAGCCTTAATTTATTGATATAATGTCGATATTTTGCCCAGACGTAGCTGCAAGCATGATTCTGTAGCGCCCCTGGGGATTCTTTCATCTGTCCTGCGGTAAGCGGTGCAGTAGGTGAGCAGTCCCAGCACTTCTATGGCACAATTAAGCACAGGCTAATTAAGCAGGAGACCTCTTAGCTAAAGATTTACTGTAAATCACCCCAAAACACAATGGCCATCCCTGGATATAACAAACTTGTTAGCTTTCCTTAACATGGTTGCTAATGTTTTCAATACCCAAACCCCGCTCCACTCGTACTGGGCCCAGCCAACCGGCCACACTAAACCTTCTATTAGTGATTCTGCTTGTGCTGTCACTTCTTTGCCTCTACAGATTCTCCCAGCCTTGTACTTTTATCCCTCTCCAGTGGATTCTTAACTTAACATGGACAACACACGGGGTCAGAGATGTCGCCCAGACGGGAAGGAGGCTGGTACTCATGTCGGACTGTGCTACAGAGCTCGTTACTAAATGCCTCTTCCTTTCACTGAACAAAGAATGAAAAAAGCGGTCACTTTTGAATGGATTCCTAATCTGCGTGTGTGTCGTCCCCCCCCCCATTAATTGTTCCACCCTCCCTAAGTGCATTAATGTGTATACAGAGCGTACACTCATTCACACACAAACACAGTTTAGTCAACTACTGTTACTGTACCTGGCTGCGGCCTCTAAAACAAGGATGTGACTGACTCTATTACCATAAAGTAAGCTCTGCAGTTAAACACTTTGTAAAAAGTGAGGAACTCTCTCTCTCTCCTCCTTGCCCACCCCCTGCTCTCTTTGATTGACAGGTTTAATTAACAGGTCTTCCGGCCTGGCAGAAAGTGGGTGACAGAGTTGGCGACTGGTAGGGAGATGACAGTGTAGGGGAGAGTGGGACAAGGAAACAATACATAGCCTACTTTTGTATGCATATAATTAGAGATGTCTGGGGCACTACAGAACTTTGTGGGTGTGGACGCACACATTCAGGCAGAAGCAGTTCCTGTGCAAACTGTCCCTTAGGAGAGACAATGACAAACACGTCTCACATTGTTCTAAATATGCATTCCTCTCTTCCGCTAGCCACTTCAGGGCCACTGTAAACCCTTCCTGCACTTCACAGGCTGCAGACAAGTTAAAGTACCTACATGACATACAATATGAATAGAAGTGGGAAGAATCAGGATTTCAAGCTGCAAATTTGCATAACTAAAAGTGAAAAATGACCTTTCTGGCAGCTGAGTCAGGAACTTGTACTGCCCTCCTTCAAGGCTTAAGCACAGCCCGTACCTTGCCTTGTTCCCACGGTTTGATACTTGGTCCAAGTCTCTTTACATTTAAATGTTCCCTTTACGCCACATTATACTTAGGTAAAATATGTCTATAAATGTTATGCTGATAACACCTACCTACTCTTATAGCCCCATAACTACAACACATTAATGGACTGAATAACTGCCTCCAGGACATGAAATCCTGGAAGGCTCTGAAAGTTTTTTCCAACTCAATGAGAATAACTCTAAAGTGTGGCTATATTATACACACCCAACTCCATACGGTCGATTGAATTGACTCGGTAGTTCATTGTGGGTAATGGAGACGCCAGGTTATGAGGATGAAGTAGAATGTGTGGAATAAAAGAAGAGATTGTCTCCGGTTCAACTGCATTGATGTTTAACTGTCCATCATGAGTCCGACAATGTTACAGAGTGATCCGCTAAATCAGTAAGTGTACTCTTTCTGTGCAACACAAACTGGCAAGTTGTTCAACTGTAGCACAACAAATATTTCATAAAAACAGAAGAAGTTGTAGCCAAGGGACGGTGGCCGGTGTGTGTTGTGAGAACACAGTGACACCAACAGTCTTACCTCTGATCTCCCAGTCCCATGCAATTGACTCCATCTCTTGAAATTGTGATTTCTTTTTTTTTTCCATCTTTTTTTTTTTGCCATTGCTTTGTTCTCTTCTCTCTGCTCTGTCAAGCACATGAGATCCACTGTGTGGCAAAAGGGTGTATAAATACAGTTGACATCTGGCTTTGTTTTAGAAACACATGCTGGCCTGAAATTCTTGAATAATACACCATTACTGTGACTTCACCTGGCTTTCAACAAAGCGTTTTAATGGGCCTAAATGTTGTTTCAGGGGGCTTTCTACCCAGATGATAGCTGGATTTCAGCATAAAGCTTAATACTTGATATTTCGGAAATAGTTTTGGCATAAACATTATTTGTGCTTGCATAATGTTAACATCTCCCCTCAAAATTCCACAGTGGCTAAACCGTGCTTTAAAGCCTCACTTGTTTTAGTGCATAATCAAACATGAATTAATTGTAATCACCTTAGGGAATTGTTTTGCCATTTATATGACCTGAATGTTGAACAAAACCAACATAAACAACTCAAAAGCCACACCTATCCTAAAATACGCCATGACATTTCTTTTTTAACTTTCATTATACATTAACACAAGGAAGGGTCTTCTAGATGAAACACAGAATGCGATAAAAAAAACCTTTTGATGGTAAGCTTTCTGCTGCTCTCATCACTTTTCTAGGTCAATCTACAGGATGCTGTGTTTAAACCCACTCACAAACAACATATGTCAACGGTAGCCTTGTGCAAGGGCAAACAAAGTAGATCTGTTTTCAATATCTACTTAGGTCACCGCTGCATCATCCCTCCAGTGTCTGGGCCGGCCCCATCATCCTCTCATGGCCTATTATTATTGTGTACGAGCTCGCTGACCCCGGCCACCGTGCCATCTGCTCAGACTCTATTGACGCTGAGATTAGGGGTGTAGGCCAGGAGGGCGCAGGGACACACATGTTCAGTGGCCGATCTGGAGACGCCTCCCCGGAGTCACTTTCACCTCGGGCCGGCCTGTTAGATCAGACGGCGGAGGGAAGATGAAAGGTGGCGCTCAGAGTTGCGGCACAGACAGAAAGCTGCCCACCAGCTGACTTCCATGCTGTTTCCTCAACAGCTTCCACTGATGTAATCAATAACCCCCCCCCCCCCCCCCCTTCTCCACAAACACTGCTCTCTTTTCCAACTTCTTTCACTTCACTCTCACACTTAAATTTGCTTTTTCTCCACCTCAACCTGAAAAGCTGCATCCGCACAACACTCAGGGGTCCATCTTCTTGAATTAATGATTCAAGGCCTCCTGTAACAGCAAGCTTATAAAACTACAGCATCACCAGCGGTGATACATCTCGTGAAACAGAATGAGGATTTTAGTATATGCCTCCAATCATCCTTGGCTTGGCTAACACACTCCTCTGGGAAGTCGTGGACCGCTGGCTCATTCCCATGCAGGGCATGAACCGCCATCTGCATGCTCATGAATGTAATCCTTTGCATTTATCTGTCCGAGTTCAGCGGCCACAGGTGCCTCAAACCCCCCCATACACGCTGCTGATGTGGACACCTTTTGGAAGGGAAACAGAGCAGATGCTGTCCCAGGTGCTATGCATCTTAGAAGTGCCAAAATACCACCATCACCTAAATCATTGCCAAGCTAACCCCTCCACATAGAAGTCAAGCGGAAAGCTAGAAAGAAGAAAGCAACGGAACTAACAAACATGTTAGGTTTGAGTCCCAGCGGGGACACCAGCGATAGAAGTGTTTATTCATTTTACTTTCAAACCAACTGTCAGCTTCTTTCACACAACCTGCTGCACATCGACACGGTTGTTTCCAATCCCAGAGGGAACTGCTTGGTGTAAAGGTGCAGGCACTCTTCACCCCCTCCCACCCCACCACACCACACCACACCCTCACCTTACATTAAAATGATTCTGAGTTCTGGCTGGACAGGAAAAATAGAACACTGGTATCAGCATTCGCTACTAACATTTCTCCAACCCTAAATTGAGGCACCAACATGGCCATTGTGTTGTCTTCCCGTAAAAATTGAAAATCAGCATCGGCGTTTTTTAATAGTTGTTTTAAACTTTTTCCTCTTGAGTTTTTTCAACACTTTTGACACTTTTTTAAATGTTTGTCACTTTTTTTTACATTTTCAACCATTATTAACTTCAGTTTTACTGGTAATTTTGGAAGTTATGCTCAATAAACTTCACTTTTAGGAAATAAGACCTAATGTTTGAGTTGGAAAAGCAGAAATTAGGAATTATTTAGACTAAAATTAAAGGAATGTATGTTGATGGATAATCACAGACCGGAATATGTCAACTTTTACGCAATTCAAAATACTATTTTTGTAAAAAAAAAAAATTATATATTTTTATCTGCCGATATATACTGTATATGGTTTTTTTTTTATCCAAAAATGCATAACAAAACATAAAGAGATTTACCTAACATCAGTTATTTGCAGTTAATTATGAGTTCTTACTAAAATAATATGATAATGATTTGTTTTATTGTCACAACAGAACACAGGAACATCTAAATATATTAAAGGTCTGATAAATAAAATGTATAAAAATACAAACTTAAGATATGAAACTTAAAGTCCTTACACATAAACACAAAATAATCAGTGTTGCCAACAGGGATGTTGGCCCTCTGGTGGAGAAACTATGCAACGTAAAATGCTTGTAACATGGTTGACAGTCCATTTTTATTTTTTAAATATTAATTTATCAGAATCATTTTTTTGTCATTATAAATGGTTGTGATGAATATAAATAAATAAACAAATTTTTTTTTATTGGATACCTATAAATAGGGAAATGCCTAATATTGGCCGGCCGATAAATGAGTCAGATTTATTAGTTACAGAAGGAGGAAGTGAAGAAGCGGGGGATGAAGACATCCCGCTGTGATAGAAGACACACAGGTGTTGCTGCTCATGCTGCATACCCTCCCCTGCTGTGCACAGGAGGGTCACTGCTAACCCTGACAGGGGTGAGCAGGCAATGCTGCTCTGCCCTTGTTCAATCCCTTGAGGGACGTGTCTTATTATTTATTTATTTATTTGACTTTTCTCTTTCACAAGTTTCCATTCAACTTTTAATATCTCTCGTGCACCACAGGGACACTCGAAGGCCCACAGGTTTGATAACTTTAAACGGCTGCTTTTTAAAGTGTAATATCTACAGCTACCCTGGGACCTGCACACCCCGGGTCTTGCTCCATATCACTAATTTGTTTCTTTTTATCTTACAAAAGTGGAGGCAAAGGCATAAGATGGGGTGAGTTTGATGTTTGGCATTTCATCTAACACAAGTTTATCGGCACTGTGGTCTTCTACCTTAATGACAAAGGGGACTAAACCTGTGAATGGAAAACTCTGTGGAGATAAAGTGTTGAGGAGAAGGTAGCAGAGCTGAAAAGATATAGTTTTGTGGCACCATGCGGTTCTATTTTCCCAGGAGAGGCAGAAAGGGAAAGGAAGCGAGAGGAATGCCATTCTTACAGTTTGGCCCTAGACGTCATCTCAATCCAAAGCAACACACTGCTGACAGCACCGCCACAAAATCATCCTGTGGCTGAACTCTAACCCCCGTCTGCTGAATCTGCTGCTCGGTCATCTCACGCTGCAGCGCTAGCCGAGCGACACTTTCCTCTCACGACGCCCATCAACCTGTCATCTGCTGTGACAGGCCCAACCACAGGTTTCATAGCAGGGGAAAAGCTTGGACAATTGGTTCAGCCGCACAGTGTAAACACACCGTCGGCTAGGAAAATTCATAAAGATTATTCACGGCTGGCCGTCAGCGGCGACGACAGAATCAGACAGAGAGCAGGACTGCACTAAATGGAAAGGCAGCCATCACTGCAGAACAGTCATGCACCTGCATATCTCATCTCTTTGTCCAACTCATCCTTAAAACAAGCACACAGTCACAGCTTAAAGTCGACATCATCAATCTCACCTGCTATTCCACAAGAGTTGGCCATGTCTGTGTGCTGATAGCAATGATTTCAATACCACAGGTAAAGTTATCCTTGAAAAAGGAAAAGTTTCCTCCTTCAAACACTCCACAATGTTCTATCATCAATCTGTGAGGTTGAGTGCATTCATTTGCTCTTCTGGTGCGACCACTTTCCCTTAACCTGCTTTGTCTATTTCCTAGGGCTAACATGGTAGCATTTCAAATGTTTTGATAATAGTGCTGATATAGCAGCCGACTTTCAGTTTTGACACCTCACGTTGAGAAATATAATTTAATTTTCTTTTCTTAGAATGGGCCTTTATTTCTCCATTTGACAGAAGAAGCTCAAGTTCTCAAACGCTGTCTAAACACAAGCGGCCATACAGCGCCCTGAGCTTAGACAAAGACTATATCTTCAATAGTGGTCTGGGGTTTGTTTGCAATTGGCAAACACCTACAGTTCCATTATTTCCCATTCATATTGCAATTTTCCCTTTTTAGTTCAGAATTTTAAGAAGAGAAATCACATTTATGAATTTGTGTTTTCCAATGTAATTTCTACTGTTTTGAGGTTATGACGACATACTGTATGTCGCCCATTCCTTTTCCAACATTCCACATGAATGCAATGTTGTAACTTCTTGTGAATGAAACCTAATTTAACTTAAATTCATTATAAAGACTTGTTTGTTTTCTGAAGCCTGTCATTTGTTGTACCGTTCTTGCAGCTTTGAGCAGCACATCTGTATTCATTATGCAGTCAGTGTTACAATGGTGTCCATCACATGCACACTGAAAAGGCAAGCACATTTGGTATGCATAATGACTTTGGAGTATACTTTTGTCACCAAGTATAAATACTCTTCATATTGAAAATGGCAACAAAAACTGCTGATTGTTACCTAACGGTGTTAAAGGGTTTTAAGCTGAATTTATTCGACGTTCATTGCTTCAGATTTGATGAGACACGTGTTATTGCCAGGCAAATTGACATTGCCTTTCTTCAAGATGGTTGATGAATTTAGAGACACTGGGCTTTAAATGCACTCATGTTTCAGAGACAAATATTGTTGTCAGTGCAATCTTTTCACCGCCTGCTTTCAAAGCATCACACTCACACTCAATGCTCTGTGGACAATTTGAGACATGATCTGTGTCAGCCGTTGAGCTCTTATATTGAAAGAGAGAGGGATTGGAGGATTGCACAGAGGCTTCCCAGGCACTTGAAGCATTTCAAATAATTTGCTAAAAAGATAGCTGATGTCAAAGTATCATCTGTGGTTTAAAACGTCTGTACGCTTTAATATCTTTGGTTTTTGTTGCCCCGGCAACAGGTCAGTTCTCTGAACCTCGATAATCATAAACTAGCTGCACTCTGCATACCTGCAACAGACAGCAAATTCCAAGATTCAAATTCCAGCAGCAGCTGATTCTCAAGCATCCAGGCTACGAGTTTCCCTGATTTCTTCTAGCAGATCATTTTATCTAGATATATATAGCTTGTTGAAATAAAACTCAAGGCTGTAAAAGCAATGAAATGAGTCAGTGATGGAAAAGTGAGAAATAGTAATCACAAACCGAGCAACTTCCTTTAAAGTAATCTAAATTGAATACCAACATAAGCATTCAACAACATGAAGTCTGAAAAGGAGAAAATTTATCTTTATTGTCTAAACATGCTGGAGCGCTCAGCTTGACAGGATGCGCAGCACATGCCGGCAACCATCCATCTGCTCAATAATGATTTGTTGTAGATGGGGGGGGGGGGCACACAACACATTTTTCACACCTGGAGAGGCAAAGACAGTCCTGGTTCTACCCACAAAGACGCCTCGTGGATTCAGGCCAAGTCCGTCTGGCAGCTCCATTAACATGCATGGCGGTGATGGGCACACGCCAGCAGCACTGGGAGATTAAAGTCATAAACATATTGCACAAGGCGATAATGGTTGGAGATGGTCTCATTGCTAACACCATAAATGACCAACGTGGCTTCCAACACCAGCCCTGTTGAACAATTACGTCAACAAATAGACAAGAAAATTTAAATGTAACATACAGTATAACTCAGCCCAGTTCTGTCAAAGATGCCTTTGAACCATTCCACTGGCTCCATGTCACATCTTCCCTATTAACATGTTTAGAAATACAAAACAATATTGCAATATAGTATATGTACACTGTATATGAAATTAACTAGATAAAAATTATAAAATAGCATGTTTTCTGGTAATTCAATAAATAAATAGTCCTTTGAAATAAGCACAAGGTAATAACTATTTTTGTACACTCCTGTGTGAACTCAGCTAAATAATTCAGAAATTAAAATTACTGATATTAAGAATTTGGGTACAAAATAAAGATAACGTGCAATGTTTAGAACGAAAAGCGTCGTCCAAATGAAGTAAATACTGTATTGGCGCAACGCAGGTCAGCTTCTGGTTTTATGACAACGCGATAGAAATGATATAGAAAAATATATACAATTAGAAATATTTATACCGTTTTGACAACATATATTGTATGGTAATATCACCCAGGCCTAACATTCATTATGAGGAAGACACTGTTTTAACAAGTAGCAAGCCTGTGGCTATTTTACAAGGACTATTTCTTTTTTAGTTTGGAAATGTACTGACCATCAACAGCTAGCTTAGCTGTTAGCTTAGCTAGTTAGCTACCCTGCTGGTTAAACTCAACAGGCATTCAAAAGTTTTTACCTCAAAAGAGTAATGACGCGCGGTTTTCACATCCTACAACTGTGAACATAACCAGCCGATTCTGAACGTTAGTTTGCCAGTGGCTAACGTTAGCATGTCAGCTAAGCTAACACAACATGTAAATAGGACAACGTTGGTACTAAGAGCTGTGTATCTTCTCTTTTGATATAGGCTCTGCATTCTACCACCACTCTCGCATTATTTTGCTTACTTTGCAGTGGTAGCTAGCAAGTCCCCGACCAATCTATCCACACTTACTGAAAATTTCAAATTGTAATCCCATGCTACTGAAAAGAAAGTATTCACATTTCTGTAACACATGATGCTTATTTGCCCAGTGCTCTTGACAACTGAAGATACAACACATGGAAAGATAGATCGTGCAGAAGGAGCTAGAACTTAGACACACAACAAGGTCTATTGGAGCTGGTGACATTGCATTTCACCAACGGAGAAAATTTACTTCAGCTGCACAACAGCAGCCCTAACTCCTACCTCAATGATAAGAGGAAACCATTTTAAGATAGATAGAAGTAATCATGCTGTGTGTGTATATTTAAAAAGGCATCAAAGTTTGCCAAGTCACTCACAGCTATTCACAGGCCTCACAACTTCCAAACTCCAATAAAGTTTGCCGTTGTGATTGTTAAAAGTTAAATGTTAATTCTGTTGAAAACCTTTACAAGTTTGCTTTAGCCACACTGCCAATAAAACTCTCGGAGACAAATGACTGGTGACGAACAGCAGAGGCAATTAAAATTTCTCAAAAGCCATCAAAGTGGTGGAGTGTAGGGAAGGAAAGGCCCGATTGACTTGCACCTCACTTTGCTCTCACTGGCTGCATCTGTCAGGCTGCTTTGGCTGATCGAATATATCCACACACTTTAAGCTTGACCCATCCATTTTAACTGAAGAAACTCAGGCTCATGCAGACTGTTAGGAATATGCAAACGATCTAATGCTGCATCTGAAAGGTGGAAAGTGAAATCTGGGCTGTACTCATCTTTTTAAATTGGTTGTTTTTATCCATTTCTAGGTTAATTGCGTCCATTTTTCTTCAGCCAAAAAGGCAATTAAAGCTGGATTGTTTCTGTTGCTTGTATTAAAAAAAAAAGAAAATCTGTCCAACAGCTCAGGAGACTAACTGCTGGAAGTTATATTGATAGATTTCTGGGATTTTTCTTCCTTTATAAAATGAGTGTTGAAACAACCCTTGTTCCTTTGACATCTCATTATCACAAATGATTACAGAATGCACTCATTTTCTTGAACAACGTGTAGCTATTATGCAGTTGTTCTATTAAAGATTCTTGTGTTATTTCCTCCAGAACAAGCACATTTCATCATTGCCTTTTGTGCAAACATACGCTCCAATTTCTCCATTTAAAGCTTCCGCATTTGCCCCGGGAGAGCCGTGTGTCAGGCTATTTTCTGTTGGATTAACACTGAGCCGGATTCACGCCGCTATACACCAAGGACCCTTTCTACATCCTCCCAGCAGCCTGTGAAAGCCCACCTTCTTGTGTCAGCGCCCAATTCAGTGTGGTCTTTTCACGCTAACCTCTTTCCAACCTCCAATTTCAGAGTGTTTGGAGCAGCGTGTCAGGGCTGCTCAGTGTTGGGGTTCACTCACGTGCTTTTATTCTATGATTAAATTACGATCCTGCTCTGGCTCCTTGGAGACCCAGCTAACAGGGCCCGGGTGCACTTAAACAACACAGCAGGTTTCAACTTCAACAATCACACATTGTGTAGGTAAAACTACACAGCTGAGGTAAGAGACCTCCAAATCCAGCCACATGCTGGCACCCCAATTTAGTACAGTGAAGCATTTAACTGATTACAAACAGAATTACAAAGTGAGGTAGCAGTGCTTTTTCTCTTTTCTTTTTTAAGCATTAAAGCTGTACAACACAAATTGCTGGTAGCTCCAGAAGAGAAATCTTAAAAACCTCAACACTCATAGATTCTGCCACAAGATGTCAACAAACTGTCTGAGGTTTAAACCCTTTCAGAACCTCCATATGTTTAGAGTACCAACCAAAATGTGTTTGTAGTATTGATTAGAAACAAGTTCACAACAAACGCCTTTCAAAAAGAAAAATCTGCATTTTATTACATTTGCTCCAAAGATCACCACTACCCAGCTGCCATCAATTAACATGCATCAAGTGATGCAACCCTCCGCAATGCAGCCAAATTGTGTAGCACTTTGGACTTGTTAACTTTTAATCAGATATGATCTGATCAAAATTAAGCAACTTTTCGAACATATGGTATATTTTATTTAGCCAGGGTTCGTTATGTCTGATGATTGCATATTACTCTAAAACTTAAGAAATAAGTTAAACCAAGTTTAGACCTGTCCGAGTTCCCAAACTGCAACATTAGGTATTGGAACCAATATCAAAAGCCCATTGTGTATCTAAAAATACCAAAGCAATGGCAGAGACTACAGATCTGACATAGGTAGGCCTGGGTGTCGTTGAAATGTTCACCACTAGTTAGAGGTGCAATGATTAGACAATTAATCCATCAGTTGATGGCAGGCCATGGTATTGTTGCTCATATTCTTTTTTCTCAAAGACAAAGTGCTACATATTTCAGTCGATACCAAAAGGTATTTAAGGTTTGATATACAGCCCAAAACAGAATTAAGGAACACCAGTTTTGTCTTGGCCTATAACTTCCTATGTGGACATTTTGACACATAGCGAGTGTCCATTCTTGTCAACAGAAATAATTTTAAATGTACGCCAGCTGGCGAAGAGACAGTCTTCTCTGTTGATCGGTGTAATCTCAGAAGACAGTTGGGTTGCTACACTAAATCTTGCCTACAGAACCAACTTGATCCTGGAGAGCAGGGAGTGGCTCAGCGCACGTCTGTTCAGCAGCAACTGCTTTAGGTGGCTGTGTAACTGACACCAGAGTATTTATACCGTAGCTGCGATGCTCACACGAGAGTTGCAAAGCATTCTTGGGAATTAACCAACTGTCACTTTTACTTGAAACAACTTGACAGGGGGTGACCAGAGGCATTTGTTCTATCGTATTCCACGACATTCCTGAAAAATCAAAGGTTCGGAGGCCTCAGAAACCTGCAACCATTCAAATGTTCTGTAGATTTAGGTACTATGGCTTTAAATCTCAGTTCTCCTCACTAACAACACTAAAACTTTGGTCTATCATTGTTTGATTGACTGACACACTCACAGAAAATATTTGGATCTGCCAGTGCCAGTGTTTTATTATTTGGGGCACAAAACTGACATTACTTATTCATCTCTCCACTGTATTGCTTTGTAGCAGCATAAAAAAAACACAGTTCTCCTGATTTGTTCCTCCCAGACGCCTCTGATGGCTGATTTTCTACAGACTGGAGGAACCAGTCTATCAAATCATCCCCATGCATCGGCGATACACTTATGCAAAATGTTCCATCAATACTATTATCATGCAGGAAAGTTAGCAGCCCATTTAATGTGAACATCATCAGCAATAAATAAGACCCAGTGAGAGATGACTTCATCACTGGGATGGGATTTACATTTTCTGGCACGACATGTGGGAGTAGAGAATATTGTAGCCACCTATTGAAGCCTGAACAATGATACATGGCTGTCATGATGCTGAATGTCCTGGACAGAGGTAGAGGGACAGAGAAAAGAGAGTGGAGTGTTCAGGATGAAAATCATGAATTCACTAAACTCGAATTTAATCTTGTAAGGAAATGTTCGTGGAAAAGGCAGTAGCCCAATCAGAAATACTACTGAGTCGCGTAATTAAATGAAAGGATGCTGTGACTTTACTCACGAGGTTGCAGGCAATTCCACGTTATGCCCCTGTGAAATAGTAACGTTGCATTGCATACAGGCTCCAAAAAAAGAGAAAGTTCACACCAATGAAAGTAGCCAGGGTCTAATTTTAACAGCTGAACGCACACTTTCGGACAACTTTTCAAGTAGCAAAGGAAAATGCAATATTAGCTTCAAAAACTATGTCTAGACTGTGTGTGAGTGAGTATGTATATGTGTGTGTGTGTGTGTGTGTGTGTGGGGGGGGCAACTTTAAAAACAACGAGAAGATTTACAGGTGCGCGCTCTCGCCGAATTCCCAAACTGTCGAACATTGAAATATTCCCTTGTTGTTTACCTGTCGGTCCTTCCATGCTGTCTGCGTAGATCCTGACGGCCAGCATCAGTAGCAATGCTGCTGAATACATGTTGGCAGAAGAAGTAAAGTCCAACTCGTTCTGTCACAAGAAGAAAATCCTAAAGGAAAGTCCAGCGGCGGCAGCAGGACTGGAGAGAAGTTGTGTGCGCGGCTGCGTGCATCGCTGAATCCCCCTGCAGAAGCGCTGCCTGCCTGCTCCCCTCTCAGCCCGCACAGGGAGCATCTGATCTCGAGCTAAAGCGTTCAAAAAAGACCCCCCCCCCTTTTCCTTTTTTTTTTTCTGTAACGGCTCCGCTACTTTTTTCGTACTGTCAAAGTAAGCAGGTGGCGCGCGGCAGTGCGGGGCTGCGGCGCCTCCATGTGGCGAGGCGGTGGATCTCATTCTCCCACCGACACAAGCCTCTCATAGGCTGTCTGCAGGGCTATGGAATGGATCAGACACACAGTACAGATGGACACCACGCTGTCACATTTGAGGGGACATTTTCCCTCAATGTCTCCTTTTAGTGCGTTTCTGGCTTCCAAACGAGGAGGGGGGGGGGGGGGGG
>NC_048420.1:8766226-8788700 GCF_013103735.1 Etheostoma cragini | reverse complement strand
TAGCTGCTGCTACTAGTACGAAAGAGGATTAGGATTTATTGGAGTTCTGTGTTTTTATTCTCAGAATTATTAATTGTTTTTCTAATGCTTTGGCTACCCTGAACGTATGCAGAACGGAATGTATCTTTTTACCTGGCTACATGATGCCCACACATGGGTGTATGTATAATATGTGCTCTTCTTGGCCCATATTAACCTCCGACATCTTTTCTTTCTTGTTCCATATTGGCATTTAGGTGCAACCTCAGGCTTCAACATAGGGATCTAATATACAGCAAATGCAATACATAACAATCTTTTAAACATTTCATTAAAAATATTCCATGGAATATTAAACAAATAAAATAAGATCATTAGAGTGAAAATGCATTCGTCTCTTTGTCCAGTCCAGTTTGGAAGCAAATGGTTGATGAGTGTAACAGAAGGGTTTATACAACGTCCTGGAAGCCCTGTGGAGGTCTCTGCTCTCGATGAATGGATGGAGGTTAACACAGCCATTGTGCGACGGCAGTCTCCCATTCAGTAATGAGACATGGCCGAATAAGATAAATGGATGTAACTCCAGTTCTATCAGCCCACTGTCGCTCTGTATCTCAAAGTAAATGAAAGAAAGTAGCCAGTGGGGGAATATGATTAAACCACAATACAGCCTGATCATGAATAGAACATGCCTTATCCAAAGCTCTGTAACAGGGATCTTCAACAAGGGGTCCGGGACCCCCAGGGGATCCTTAGAGTCAATGTATTGGGACCTCCAAATCCTTCATTTTTTAAAGTTTCTTTCAAAAATTTAAAAAGTCCTAAGAATAAATCCAACATTTTATTAGCAAATATAAATCCCCACTGATGATAGGCTTTCTGGGCACATTTAATCCTGAGAATTGACTGTGCCACATGTATCTTAAACATTAAAACATGATGTACGTCACCGGGTTAGCTCAGTAGGTAGAGCAGGTACACAACAGAGGTTAACTCCTTGACGCAGCGGCTGCGGGTTTGATTCTGACCTGCGGCCATTTGCTGCATGTCATTCCTCCTCTCTTTCATGTCTTCAGCTGTCGTGTAAAATAAAAGCCTAAAACGCCCAAAAAATAATCTTAAAATAAAACATGATTTACAAAATTATGCCAGCAATTATTTTTAATAGCTTAGTATGCTATGCATAAAAGGTATATACAAATGATTTAGGCCATTCATCACATTATGGTAGGCCCAGTTTAATATTCAACTTAATTTAATACAATATACAGTATATGGTAGGGGGTCCCTGCACCTTCTCTCTTCCGGTTAAGGGGACCCCTGCTCTATAAAGCCAGTTTAACGCGGAGATTTAATACCAGCCTTAGGGACTTGGCTCGGGAACTGAAGGCTCGCCAGTATGACAGACCAAGTATGGGTGTGGACTGGTAGCTGGGGTAGGTGCCAGTTCACCTCCTGGGCACTTCTATATTTAATTATTGGTTTATTGGTTTCTTCAGAACAGACAAGAAACATAAGCACAAACAATTGATCATCCCACCCCTCCCTCCCCAGAGAATGGCGAGCAGAGTACAATAAAAAACGTACAGAGGCACAAAAGGCTGTTCATTCATTATGACAATAAAGGAAAAAAAGACAAAATGCATATAGATAGATAGATAGATAGATAGATAGATAGATTTTAGTTGATCCCAAAAAATGGGAAATTCCAGAGTTGCAGCAGCAACGATATCAGACATACGGAGTATACATGAAAAAACATGCATGGAATAATGATAGGTTATATATTTTTTTTAAATAACAGAAAATAAAAAAAGGCTTGTTGGATATCTATATTAGAATAGACACTGGTAGGTATCAAGTGACACTGTGTAAAGTGTATACATTGTTGTTATAGTCCAGGAATTGTTGACATACTTTATTGTATTAATTAACCAACCCCTTTGAGGTATAACTGAGCTTTTCCAGTTTCAAGTGAGCCCTGACGTCATTGACCCAGCAACTGTACAAGGGGGGGGGGCGGGGGGGGACTCCCAGTTGAACAGAAAAAAGTGCATAGCTAGTAAGGATGAAAATGCCAGAGCACAAGTCTAGGACTGAGGGAGACCCAGATCTCTTTGAGCCACT
Organism: Etheostoma cragini; assembly: GCF_013103735.1. Taxonomy (NCBI): domain Eukaryota; kingdom Metazoa; phylum Chordata; class Actinopteri; order Perciformes; family Percidae; genus Etheostoma; species Etheostoma cragini. Next base: position 8,786,594 of record NC_048420.1, on the reverse strand, counting down.
TCAAACATTGGACTATGGACTATTAAGGGACTATGGCCTTATTTATGAAAATGTCTCAATGATCATGTCCCAAAATGGTCTCATCCTTGGCCAGGCTCAAAAAGACTGATGAGAGTTGCTGAAAAGGCTGTGCAAGTCCGCTCCTAGACAGGTGAAGTCTGTGCGCAATTTTAAATTGGATAACGTTGTGTCCATCAGATGTGGATGCTGAGTGGATCCCAGCCACAGCCGACCCCCAGCAGTCTTCTGAATACCTTGTGCCCAAATCATCCTCCCATTTAAATGTTAGGTGGTCCAGAGAGGGCGAGGCAACAGACAGTAATAAATCATAGATTTTGGACACCAATTTATTTTTTAAAAGGGGCTTTGTAAATACAATCATCTAACCAGCTGGCAAGAGGTTGGGGAATGTTGTGAAATTCTTTTTGGCAAAACTCTTCATTTGGATGTACTGAAAGAAGTGGGATTGATGAATATTAAATATAGTGGTAGTTATATCTCAGCAAATTACATAAAATGTTGTCTTTGAAAATGTCTGCCACTGTGCTCAGGCCCTGTTTGGATGCGTTGTCTAACACTGAGTGTGTAAGTAGTGGGTTACTGGTAAGAGGCATGCCAGAAAAGGCTTGCCTCAGCCCCCACTGGGACCTGCACTGCTACCAAATGTTTAATGAGCCCATGATAACAGGGTTACCAGTACATTTCAAATTAATAAGCAGGGGGCTGCACACTAAGCCGCCCAGGTTTGTCAGCCCATTCAGGCTCTTCTCCATGTTCACCCACTCCAGACCGCTCGGATCCTCTGGCCCCAAAACCCAATAAAGTATTTTATGTATATTAGCTGCCCAGTGATGAAAGATGACATTCAGAGGACCAAATCCCCCCCTTCCTCCCTGTGACGCTGCAAAAGAAATCTTGTTTACTCTGGTTATATTCCACAAAAAAGTGCTTATAATCTTATCCAACTCCTTAACAATCAATTTTGATATGAAAATAGGGATTGAACAAAAATTGGATGGGAACAGGATGGGTTAATGGGAAAGAGCAAGCTTATAGCAGGATTTGTCTTGTACTCATTACTTTTAGAATTGAGACATCTGGATCGGACAAAAAAAGCAAAAGGTTGTCCGCATACAGAGCAAATTTCTGTGTCAGCTCTGCCCTTGTAATGCCACGTACCTGTCCAGAACCCACTACTGTTACTGCCAGGGGTTCAATGGTGAGAATAAACAAGAGATGGGAGAGTGTACAACCCTGTCTGCTCATCCTATTTAGACGGAAATAGTACAATACAACACTTATCCATGCACAAAAGGAGGCGCCAAATCCAAACCTTTTCAATAATTCCAATAGATATTCAAATTCAATCCTATCAAATGCTATCTGCCATTGAAGGTGATCAGGACTTCAGGAATAACTGTATCATGTGGAGAGTAAATAATGTTATACAGAATGCCATAGAGCTGTCTGCCAGAAATGAAACCCGACTGGTCCGGGTGCATCTTTTGCATTACTGTGGCCAATCTCGCTGCTCACAATTTTGTCAAAATCTTATAACAGCATATTGGGCTGTAATGCCCACATTTTAAAAGGGTCCTTCCCTTTTTTAGGAATTAAAGAAATTGCTGCCTCTGTCATTGTCGAGAGCAGAAAACATTGTTGTAGTGCCTCAATAAATACCTCATGCTGCAAAGAGGAGAGCTTTGCTTTGTATTTCATGAGAAATTCAATAGGGAATCCATCGGGGCCTGGTGCTTTCCCGCTTTTTATTTAACTAATCTCTATCTCTAGCTATCTCTACTGAGATAGCTATGTCTAAGGCCTCGATATCCTCCCTTTCAAAGGTTGGCAACGTGGAGTTATCAAATTCTTTTTTTTACTTTTTCTTTATCTGCAGACTCTGATGTATATAATTTCTCATAGAATGTTTTAAACTCATTGTTTATCTCCCGTTGAGCAGTAGTTATTTCACCCCATGCAGTCTCAATCTCTGTAACATAGGCATCTGTGTCTGCCTGCCTTAACTGATGGCACAGTAGTCTGTGTGCCCCCTCCCCAAATTTGTAATACTCAAATCAAAAATTTTGAGTGGAGCTCTGACTTACTTGAGGACAAAGTATCAAATTTGGTTTGCCACCGCACCCTTTCCTTGTATATGTCAGCTGATGGTTCAGCTGCAAGCTTTTGATCTAATAAGAGATGTTAGTTCTTCCACACGTTGAGTCCTTCTGTTCATGCTCATTGTGTGTGACATTGTTTGGCCTCTAAGATAAGCCTTCATGGCTTCCCACAGGTTACCTTCACTAGGATCAGGTGTGTCACTGATTTGTAGTAGTAGTCTATTTGATTGGAAAAGAATGAACCAACTCCTCATCTGAAAGCAAAAGGGAGTTCATTCTCCACATGCGTCTAGAAAATACATTCTCTGGAAAACAAGGCGACAAAGCCACTGCGCTATGATCCGAGGTTGCAATTTCTCCAAAGTTGCAGGAGCTCACTAGGGGAATGAGCCACTTAGGAAAAAGTCAAGTCTCGAGTGGGATTGGTGCACCAGTGACGAAAACGTATAAAGTCTAGAATCAGGATTTTTGGATTGCCAGGGGTCCGCTATTCCATAGTCTTGGTGGAAAGTAATAATCAGTTGTGCTGAGATAGACAACAGTCAGCCGGTAGGGCTTGAGCAATCTAGAGTGGGGTGTATCACAAAATTAGTGTTGTTGCCTAGAATTATGTCGTGATCGTTTAGTTTCGGTAGACTGGCAAAGACATCCTTAAAAACATCAACATTATCCCAGCTTGGAGCGTATATGTTTGCCAAAATAACTGGTACATTATAAAACTTCCCCTGCACAATTACAAATCGTCCATTTTTACATGATATTACTTTAGATTTTAGGAATTGGATATTTCTATGTACAAGAATAGTAGTACCTTGCCTTTTAGCATTAAAACTAGAGTGGAAAATGTGTTGAAACCCTCCCATTCTTAGCTCGGCATGGTCACAATTTTTCAAGTGTGTCTCTTGTAAATATACCATATGACTTCAGAGTTTTAAGGCGCAGGAAGATCTTATTTTGCATCACCGTGTGGTTGGCACCTCGTACATGCACTCGTAAAGATAGTTTTTGGTCGGTTATCTAAACCTGACATATGACATTATATACCATAGTAAAGCTTGCAACGTCTGACTTCACCACAAGAAATATTGTATAGTTGGCCTTGAATTTACTAAGAAATAATATACATTGCCCAAATCCAAATACACCTATAAACAGAACAAACAATCCAAGCCCCCCGCCACTTCTTAGCAGGCCCCTCTGCAACTGAGGGGCTTCATGACTGTCCCACAAAGTTGTAGCATTTAGCATACAAATAAAATAACTTACTCTTGAGTCTGAACCCCATCCAAAACTGCTATGATACTGCATAATAACATTTTATCTCTCTGCAAGCATAATCATATCTCCATTCTATGGGATTGACCAAATAGAAAAAGGCACCAATCTAGTATTAGCTGTAGAAATGAAAATGGTCCTATGTATATTCAGATAATAGAGTGCCTGAAGAAAAAGTAGAAATAGCAATATTGCCACTGCAACAAAAATAATAGAGGCTCCCTGGAAAAGGATACACAAAAATTGAATGCTGCCCATGCCCGAGAGATAAGGTAACCGTATTCCACATATTCAGTATATTAGCCCACTGCCCGTGACACTAGACTGCCCTTTGTGATTGAGTGTTTTTGTAACCATAAGAGGAAGGACAACAACAGCTGAAAGGTTTTCAGGGAGTAAAGATACCGTCTCACAGGCCGGTTGGTCAACCTTAAATTGCCAGTAGATGAGCAGGTCGGTTAAACCGTTTCTGGCTTAGCCCCTGTATTTTACCATGTTGGCCAATACATATTCCTTTGCTGACACGGAAATCCTTGAGGCTTCGGCGGGTGGCGTTCATGGTTATCCGAAGCTCTGCGGGGTACCACAAGCCTGCCTGTATCCCCTTGCAGTCTTGTAGCATTCCTCTCACCTTGCCGAAAGCCCTGCGCTGCTCCATCACTGCTTGTGTGTAATCTGGAAAGATGCACAAGCATCTTCGTCAGAATTATCAGAATTGTCAGAATTTGCTTCAGAGCTCTTGTTCTTGCTCGCTAATGGAAGCTAACAAGCTCTCGCTTATTGCTTTATTTTTCCTGCTCATTTTTCGTCCAAAGCAGCCAAAAACGTCATTGGCGTGAGTTGTTCAAAGGAGCATTAGGTCGTCATACAACTTTGGCAAGAGATAAGTTGAGTTGGTTATTTTAGCGGTTTAGGTGAGGTGCTTGTTAAAAAAGCATGTATAAAGTCTGTGTTGTGAATTTTTGCCTATGAGTTATATGTCCTTTGGAGATCATTTCAAAGTATGTCTTCTTCTTCTACATAACTGCTGCCTCACTGCAACTAGGCAGTGCACAGTACATGGTTCGATCCCTGGTCCAGGCAGGGCCTTTTGGTGTAGAGTCGGCATCTTCTCCCAGCTGCTCCGGTTTCCTCCCACCATAAACGACATGCAGAGGAACTCCTGCAATTGCCATTGACATTGGTACTGGCATTACAACTGCATGGTCACTTCTTCTAACTAGTTATAATGGGTTAAATGCAAAGGATAAGTTCATGTATGTGTGAAAGAAGCTTGCATTTCAAAAGTTTTTCTACATGCCTCTTTCATTCCTATCAGCCCCTAGCATGACGTGATAGCAGACGTCAAGCAAAGACCACTTGGAGAGCAGAGGGAAAGTGGGGGGGGGCAGGAGCAGGGGAATGAAAGAAACCTGCCCTCGTTCACTTCAGCCCAAACAATACAAATCGACCGCCAGCTGTAGGCTTAGCACTACTGCATTAAGTGTGTTTTATTATTCATCGTATTTTCTAGTAATTATCGCAATCTATCCCGTTTTTATGTCCATTAATGTCTGCTTATGTCATGCAATTTCCTTATTGTACAATGGGCTTAATTCTTGTATAAAAGGCACAATACAAATATTCAAAAAAGTATTATTAGGCCTACTGCTTTTTACACATAAAATACCTGCAGACTCTTTTCAATGAGGCTTGGTAATCAGCTGCGTGAGTTTCAGATTTAGAAATGTGTTATCTGTGTAATGACCAATCAAATGAATGCTTACATCTTGCAAAAACAGTATTTGCATTTACAGATAATGTTGGAAGTAAAAATAATCACACATACAACTATCTAGTCAATAAAACATATAAAGTAAATATGAATTGACATTAGTTACTGTATATTACATGTTTCAGTAAAATATCAAGCCAACAATGAGGAAACTATAAAGTTAAAACGTATGTATTCTTTTCCTTCTTCGGTGGTCAGCAACAGGAGTTCTAGCGGTTCTACATGACTGCCACCTAACCACTGATGTATTTCTGTGCACCAAATTCATAACTGCAATGCATTCCGGGTGATTTCCACATCTGGAGTGACCATTGTTTGCTCCCTCAGCCCTCCGAGGGTCGGTCTTGTGAAGTTCACTTCAGTTTTTTGGACAAATGGAGCGACGGTGGACGGGATTCCACCAAGGGTTAATGCTTAGGGGAAGTGAACGAGGGCATGTTAAACTCCTTATAAAGCGCAGCCAATGAACTTAATGGATCAATTGTAATAAAAAAGGAATAGCCAGGTATGGAAACTACTAGATTTAGTTGGTAAATTAGGTGCTGTTATGTTTTTCAGAACATAGTTTTTGCCAGTTTACAACACCTTGATTTTTGGTCTCCACCATCTTTGGATGTGAAACTTGAAGTTGTGATGTTAGTATTGATTCGGTCTCCAGTACACTAGTCCTGAGTCTTGGCAGTAAGAATGGCTGAGAGCTTATGTAATGACCCAGCCTGTGCAGGATACTTTTATCCCCTGGTCTTCGATTGTCCTCCCGGTCATTCCAAAGTGACAGGACCACAGTTTGGTGGTTGCTGGATAAATAACTCAGCATGTGATGGTCACCCAGGCTTTTATTTCCAAAGTTATCAACACACTGTAGGGTGAAGTGCAGCCAACTCTTTTCTATACCTGTGAAATGTGTGCAGTGGCCCAAATCCACTTGGCTGTCTCTTCAGATGGCATCGAGTCATCCTGCAGCTCGCTGCTGGACTACTGGCTGCTTCAAAGACAGGAAGAGCTGGATCAAGACTCTTTATCACCTCCTGCCTATGAAGTATTGATTTGTTAGCCTCAGGGCTTTTAACCTGCGTCTGGGAGATATTTATTTCTTGGAGGATGGTAGTTGAGGGCCATATTGGGAGCTTACTTCATTTGCCAGGCTGTAATAATTCAACAGGAATTTTTTAACTATTGGGAGAGGTTGATATATTGGCCCACATGCCCTTCAAATCTTATAATTTTCTAAGTGCTTACGTTTACAGCTTACTCATAAAGTGCTTATATTACGTGTTATATAACCAGTTCATTTACCCATATTAATTCTGCTGTATTTCATGTAAGCCATGTCACCAGTATTAAACTATAAGGTGGTAAAGCTCAGAGCTCCAGCTGGCAGTCGTCGTCAGGCAAACACCAGCCAGAAGAAACAGAAATCAAATGACATCCGCAGGGAAGGGTCAGTTCATTCTTTTCCACTCAACAACACTAGTTTTTAGGGGTTGTATCAATTGGATTGTAACTGGTCTGTAACTATCTCTTATCCTGAGTAAAGTTGATTTGGTAACCCATGTCAATGAATGATGAATCCAAGTAGGACATATATACACTGCTTCTAGAGCTGTCCAATAATATCAAAGTTCTGGTTGTGTATCTAAGGAAGTGACAGAAATATTTAAACACAGCATATGTAAAGATCTGTGCCAGTTTCTATTGGGGCTGCCATCTTTTACAGAGTTATGGCCGGTAAAGATCCAAATTACTCAATAAACTTATTTATGGCCAGACAATGTATATTATTTAATTGGATTAGTGAGAAACCTCCCACTGTAACTTAGTGGTACAAAGACATTTTTAGAGTTTTTTCTATAAAAAGACCTAAGTGCCAAATTGAGAGGAAATGACAACACATTTATGGACATGTGGGCGGCCTCTAATGGGTTACCCAATTATGATTACCTGGATCTAAGAGAAATTATCCAGATAAGAAATATTTCTTCTTAGGTACAAGAACACATATCTTTTGGTTTGTTGTGCCCACCCCCGTTTTTTTTTTAAAGATTTATTTTATTGTTAAATTTTTATTTTATTAATTTCTTCTCACTTTATACCTGGTTTGAATTCTGCTTATTCATTCTCTCCCCTAGCTCAGACCACTACTTAATGATGTATGCATTGTTAATATGTAAATTCAGAAAGTAAATTCGTGTGATTGTTAAAAAAAAAAAAAACTTGCATGACAATAAACAAATTTACCATCTCTCCAATAAAATTTAAAATTGTCTCTCTGGGGTAGGACTTGACAAGTCTGGGCTTCTTCCTATCCCTTTTCAAACAGGTTTAGTGTTATGCTGAAAAACATGTGTTATTCATTTTTCTTCTGTTATTCTATTCATTTTATGTATTTGTAAATTGTTTAAAATAAAGATTTTGTACATTTATTCATGCCCCCAGATGTTCTTAGATGTTGGCTCCGCCCCTTCTTTATACATCTTTCAGGATAAAACCGAGTTACATGTCAACATTGATGATTCTCCAATAGCACAAGCCAATATCCCCATTATGTTAAACATTATTGAGGCTTTCCCCCCTCAGCATTTTATTTTTGTATTTAACTTGAATATTAGCCTAGTCTATTAATAAAAAGGCACATCACTGAGACCACCCTGCACAATGTCACAGATTAGTGGCCTGCAGAGAGTACTGTGCTCTGGTTTGGGTGCTGTTTTCTCCCTTGAATGCACACAGCTGATGTCAACCTAACAGAAGTCCACTGCTGCAGTCGTTTTGGTATCTGCGTCACATTGAGGGATTTAATACGAGCTGAAAGGTAAATGAAGGGTTGCAGAGGAAGCTTTTGAGCAAGCCGATGCCTGGCTGCTGCAGTGGCACTTTTTACCATGCAGTGCTTATGTCAGGACTTTAGCAGTGGTTTTATTATCTACAATATGTTCTGTATACAAGCAGCTCAGTGGATATGAGTCGCAGGTCAACTGAAGGTCTCGGCTGCTTTACAATTCAACAGAGCAGCAGCGCAGCTCGCCTCCGCGTGTCCCTCATTACTCATGAATAGTCTAGATTGGATCTACTGGTATTTAGTATAAAAACGGACTATTTTTCATGTTAATGCGGCTTTACTTTCATCCAGTGTGGCAAAAAAATAGATAAATAGATCCCATGCTATCCTCTCCACCTGCAGGGATTTTTTTTACTTAGAACAGTCTGCAAAGATTATCTCTTGACAAATCTGAACTGGCACTGAAAACTCCACTGGACCTTATGTGTTTAAATGTTTCTGTTGCTCATTTTACATAACTACTATAACGCACAGTAAGAAAGGATGGCCTCAATTATGCAAGCAAGCATTTGTTTTTCAGAGCGGTTGTGCATGCACCCGTTTTCAGGGAATAATGTGTGGGTGGGATGAAGTCATGCAAATGCCTGGGGTTGTAGGAATGCAGGAAAGGATCGTTTGGTGCGTTAACTGCGGTCACTACACCGGCGGTGTTTGTGCTGTCACACTCTTTTTATATTGTAGCTACAAATAATATCTCTTCTCTGGTAATGATGAGGGGGCGAAACGTTTAGAGGCTGACGGAGGTTTTGACCTTTTACCTATTCTTCTTCCACTGGGACAATTGGCCCTGTGTGCAACTTTAACTGACTGCCGGTGATTGGAAACATATAGTATTGATTGATTCAACTCTATTCTGTTTTAGCCATTGTTTTCTCTAAAAAAATAAAAAAAGTCTTGTTGCAAAAAACAATTCTAATTTAAGGATGAAATTTAAAAAGATATGTAGTGTCTCCAGGCCCGGTTGGGCACTAAAGGGTAGCGGAGCACTTTATTTAAAAACAAAATAAAAATATATATATATCTTGATTGGTAACTGAAAAAGAACATAAAACCTAATTTAGTTCTATGTGATCATCATAACTTCATCATCATCATCATAACATCATCGTCTTAAAGCAGTATTAATTGACTAACTAAAACAATAACTGGAAACACACTACACTCCATGCACCTGAAGGAACTACAGTCAGATGATATTTCTCTCTCTATGAGCAACCCAGCTAGGTAACATGGAGTCAGCTCATTCTTTTCTTATCTAGAAATATTGATTGTTAGAGCTTAAAACTTACCTATCTACTGTATGTGATCCCGACCTTTATGGCCTTCCCTTTCATGGCAGCTGGATTCTTGTGATATCATGAAATCATGCGAGAATCCATCTGGCCAGGCCTGAGCAGTGTGTAAACCTGAACCACGTGGCTTGGACCAATCAGCGTTGTGAACTACTGCAGCTACAGCGTGGTTTGAGGTGTGTGACGACACGCAAGGAGACTGAGAGCTAAGGCTACACAGGCGTCCTAGCTGCATTAGCAAAAATAATCTCCGTCCGTATGATAAGGCATAGCACATGACCATTCGCACACACTGGGCATGAGCGTGCAGATTTAAACAGGAAGCAGATTGTCCGACGTTATTCTGCAGTTGAAAATCCAGAAAATACTTTGGAGAAAGACCAACAACGGCGAAAAGTAAGAGCAAGGATTGATTAGCTTGAAGCGACTACAAGGTGGAACTGTTGTAATGGATGTAAGCCTACCTAACCAATTAGTCTGACTGACGTGCAACGTTGTTTCCAAAGGTCTCCGTTTGAGCCTGTCCAGGCTACAAACTAACACCGGAGTTTTCAAACCCAAACGGGGACAGTTGTGTTTCGAAATGTTTCCGTTTTAAGCTCGGAAATGCCCGGGTAGTGTGAACGCGAGATGAAACGGGGCAAAAGATATTCGTCTTTAAAGCATAACTTAGCAGTGCAGACGTAGCAGATCCACTACCATGACATGATTTACATAGTGGTTAAATTGATTCATTATAAATGGAAATAAATAATGCATTGCTCATACATTTTTCATGCAGTGCTTACCAGAGGTGGGTGGAGTAGTAAAAAAAATTGTACTCAAGTAAAAGTACTGTTACTTCAGAAAAATCGTAATCGAGTCAAGTAAAAGCAAAAGTAGTCATCCAAATAATTACTTGAGTTAGAGTAAAAAAGTGCTTGGTGAAAAAACTACTCAAGTACGGAGTAAATGTTGTGTAATGTCAGATTTTTTTTTAACATATGCATTTAATCAGACATAATGTAGCTGCGGTTTTGCTCTTTTCCAAAGGTGAACATGCTTTCAACACGAGGCCGGGGGTGTTCCTCCTCGTCTGTGTTGCATTGCAGACGGTTGATTCTGACATTTTTGTTTTGCTCCGACTGTAAAGCTAACCCGCCCCGCCGCTGAGATCGAGTATGGTCACGTGACGAGACTGCAGAGCGACGTTTGATTGGTGGAACACAGTCACATGGTAGAGCCTTTAGCGGAAGTCTCTCTCTCTCTGACAAAATAAAACCTTAAAATGAGGCGTACGCGGGGGGGGTAAAAACAATGGCTCGTAGAATACCAAAGAGGTAAAGAGAAAAGTAAGGAGCCCATTGTAGCCTAATGTAGCGGAGTAAGACAGTTTCTTCTTCACAACTCTACTCAAGTAAAAGTAAAAAGTATAGCAATTTAAACTACTCCTAGAAGTATAATTTTTTCAAAAACTTACTCAAAGAAATGTAACGGAGTAAATATAACTTGTTGCTACCCACCTTTGGTGCTTCACAAACAAAGACAGTCAATACAGTCTTGTGTAGGTGTTGCTCACCTCAATTTTTCTCTTGAAAATGTACAAACCACTCTGTTTCCATGGTCACATTCTCACCTACATCTTTATTTCCTTTCCTTTGATTCCTTAGCACAGGACTTTGGGTTGGTCAGGAGCGCAGGGTTGATTCTTTGTCACATTGTGTAGTGTGGCCTTCATGGTGTAATAAAGACAAAATTGATTAAAATCATTTTTTGGGTGTCCAATCATTTCGAAGTGTTCCGAGTTTCAGAATGTCGGAATTGTCCTTGAAACACAATGCAGCCTGTGGCCGAGGTTAGCAGCGTCTAATAATCGTCTGAATGTCCATTTTGCTATCGCAGTATTATGCAGTCTGACACCGCCTTTTTGTGAGCTGTGTTATGTGGGACCCCAGCTTTAATTTAGAAAACAGTGTTGTAATTTAATAGCTGCCAAAGCACTGTTCATAACCGCCCACACAGCCTGACCCAAAATGTTAGATTATCTCTGAAACACAGGGTCAGAGGGACAAACAGACTGATGAATAAAAGTTTTTTACAAAAAGGTTTGTGGATAAAAGTTCCATATTGCAGCTTAAAATACCTTTCCACATGGCCACTTGTGTCCAAATGTCCAGGGGTCTCATTTATAAACGTGGCGTTCACAAAACGGGACAAAAAATGTGCGTAGGCCATTTCCTACGCAAAGGTTGTGATTTATAAAAAAACAACTTGATGGGAGAATGTGCGATCCTTCACGCAAACTCTGACCCACACGGCCGCACATTTTGGAGACAATGGGACCTGGCGAAGCAGATGGTGAGGTGGTGAACTGAAGTCAGACTGCCTATAGTACGCGCAGGAACGACGATTACTCGTAATATGTTCAAGTATTGACACCTCACGCACGTTTTTCATGATATCATCCATGTTATCATGAAGATAAAAATCCAGCTGTGTTTTCTGCGCTGAGTGATAATTGTTCCATAAACACCTTGTAAAATCAAACTCACATCTGCAATGACTGTAATATTTAAATCAACACTGTGTCACCTGTGAGTGCTGAGTTCTGGAGGAGGTGGCCCGTCTCTATAGAATACTGTACAGGATAGCATCAAATACCCTAGCATAAGATAACGGCAGAACACAGTGTAGATAACTAAATAACTTTCTTTAATACTGTGCATGTATCATCATGTGTCATCAGAAGTCTGAAAATAAAGCCGTTAAGCTCTCGCGCAATGGTTACACTTAATGTCCTCGTTATTATACTGTTGGTGATAAAACCTGCAGGAAGGAAAGTGTGTTTGGCTATTATACTTTTTTCTTCAAATTGAATACCAATAGTTGATTCTGTGCTTTTGGCAAGGTGTTAATCACAAATTGTTGTAAACATCTAAAAAAAGATTATGGTAAAAAATGGGTGTGTACAGGGCGGTGATAAGAGGCTGGTTAATGTCCGTAATCTGGGATTTATAAAGGGAACATTGCTTACAGATGTGAGCATGCACGGTTTTATGCACGTCTTTTGGCGTATGCCATTTTTGGTTTTACAACTGAGACCTGTTTTACGCCTGTTATATCATCCAATGCTATATGTTCAGAAATATTCCATCTAAATAGGAATCCATCTAGCTTTTTATGGTTGATCAACTTTGAGTGTAATGGTGAGCATGTGTTCAAGTCTTACCTGGAGATAAAGAAAAGAAAGAAACTGTGAAAGTGGATGTTTTCAACAGTTTAGGGGCAAAAATGCCATATTCAATAAAAGTAAGTAGGTTGTACTGATTAAACAAATGTACTTATTGTTTGATAGTTTTGCTTAAAGCCTTGACTTGTTAGTCAAATGCAAATCTGTACAATCTAATTCAAGCTGTCAAACTGAATGAAATAGGTTGAACATTTCCACTGACAGACAAATCATATGAGGCCTCTAGACATTGTATACAATCCAGTAAGGTTTTCTCGAGAGAAGCACAAAAAGCACCAAATATGAACTGACATTTCTGAGCTGACCTTCCACATACAGGTCGCTTGTTAAGATGGCAACCAAGTGTAATGTAAATTTTAAAAATATGTCATTAAAGTTTCCAACATGTGACACAATCTAAAGCTCCTAGGCTTTTATAGCTCTGTTCATGTGGCAAAAAGCTCACTCAGTAGTCTGTTGTATTGAACCATCCCTGTAATTATGGAGCATTTTGTGGACATTGTTTTCATTCCCACATATTCATTTTCTAATAAAGCTGAGTTAGGTTTGCGGGGAAATTTAATCAGTGTCACAATTAGGGCATAAGTATGCTAACGTGTGTGGGTGCTGAGGTGATGAGGCAACAGAAACATTACATACAGCATGGCTTAGATAAAAAAGAGAGTGAAATACTTAATAAAACCAGTGAACAAAAATAAATGCATGCAGAACTTCTCTCTCTCACAGCAGTTAAAAAAATGACTTCTTTTTTTATGCTTTAAGTGCACCAACACAGACATAAGCAAACCATCATTATATGGTAACTAGTTACAGTACATTCAATTACATTTGACAGTGTTAAAAAAAACGTCCACTAAAATGTCTGCGTGTATTGTTGGACCAATAAGACGTGGATAAGAGTTGCCTTAAATGTATCGTATACTAAAGAAATGAGAATTTGACCTGAAAACACAGGGACAGTCTGCCAACAATTATTCATTGCAGTGGCATAAGTGTTAAAATCAACAAAACCTACACATATTTGGAACGTGTTTGATAGTAGATTAAGACTTTATGAAAAACAAATTGCTAATCAGAACCTTCCTTCATTATCCACAATACAACTTGATTGCCGATAGTTTGGTGAAAGAGTCGGGTCACGACGCTGATGTAGCCTCTAGGGCATAGATTGTATATCTTTTTCTAATTTAATAGTAGAAATTCAGGTGTTTAAATTAGGCATGAGTGCTGCCGTGGGCCGGCTCGCGTGTTCATGTAGGGTCGTGATTGATCATTGGTCTAGAGTGGAGTTAGAAAGAAATCTGATTACCAGACCTCTGTAGCCTTCTCTTCATCCCTGAGGCCATATTTCTAACATTTCTTCTAATTATTAAGAGGCGGGAGTCTCAAGACTGTCTCGAATGCTGTCAGTAAAATGATTTTCCAACAGTAGCCAAAAGAAAAAAATCAATGAGGCACTGGTTAAATGTTGATATTTACATTATGCATAACAGCAGAATACAAAAGGAAAAAACACTGTTCTGGCAGCATGGATGTAAATTTGTGATTGGCTCATGAAATTCATGGCCGATTATGACTGGTTTAACTGAATAGTGAACGCCTCAAACCAGCTGATCAGTTTTAGGACGAGAGAGAGATGATTAATTTAGAGGTCTTCCTGAAAGAATTGACGCTGAGCTTCATTAGTCTGTGTGAAATGGCGCTTACCCACTGCTAGTACCAGGCCTCTGTGCCTCTTCTTCCATTTTCCTTTGCAGATTTAGCTGGTCGTCATAGCGACGCCGCAGGAATTGCCGTGACCTAACGCAACACACACACACACACAGAACATGTGAACAGTGAACACGCCCCAGTATCCTGTACACCAGCCAGTTTTCTCAACACCAGGATTAAAAATACAGAAGACCTGGAAACCACAGTTTGCCACTTTGTAACTGAAACTATTTATCATCACCACACGGTTAGGCCTACAGCTACTCAGTGGAAAAACACGTTTAACAGAAGATCTGATATTACAAAACAAATCAAGGAGAAGTTGATGCAGGATAATGTTCATGCATGCATGCCAACACTGAGAAGTCCTCCATACCGTCCGATGATATGGGTCGTTTGGTCCAGTCTGATACGACCCACTGGTGAGGTTATTATAGTTTTGCATTTTTCGTTAGTTTTTATTTTTACTTATATTTTACAAATTTTTTGTTTCCAAAGTCAATTCAGTTTTAAATTAGTTTGGAAAAAGATCGTGGTTTAGGTTAAAATCACACGTCACTTTACTTCCAGAAGTTTTCGCACAAGGCCCAAACGTGACATTAGTCAACTTTACAAAAAAAAAATTGCCATTTACTTTTATTTTCAAACAAGCATGAACTCCACTCTCCCATGTGAAAGTCCCGTGTTTCCTTACACGGAAATTAGGCACTTATTTCCTGCTATGCTCCCTCCGTAACTACTTCGGAAACGTTAACATAGATTGGAATTGTAGCTTGTAAGGAAGGACAGTCTCAAATAAACACTTACCACAAACATATTCTAATGCAGAGTCATGAATCAGTCAGTGGTTCTCGTCCTCTCTGCTCAGCCAGAACTAAACTGCAGTTCAGAAGCACCACCTGTGCTGTCCAGTCTTGTTTTTGTTTTGTTTTCAGGTAGTACACAGTGTTATACATATCAAATACACCCTGCTGTTCTGGCTGCATCTTTCCAACCGTGTGCTCTCTGCTGCATGCATATCCACATCAAGTACAAGCCAGCTCTTATGATCAATGTCCACGCACAACTCCCTCAAAGAACCCTTCACTTAAAAACATTGGCCATGTCAAGGGCCTATTTTAGCCGGTGTGTGTATGTAATGGATACACAGACACAGGTTACTGCAGCCTGGATTGCAGTTTGTCCTAACGTAGCAGTATTACACAGCTACTTCTAACTTTTAATGGAGTTTAATGGCATTAGGCCGACTCAGCACAGTACTCTGATCTGTTGGCAGACCGGGATGCATCATCTTGCTGGGGACATGCACTAAATTCCTAATAAAATACATTTATGGGCCTGTAAATAAGGTTATGGCATTTAAACAAGGTATAATCCTACATATGTCATTGGAAATTGATACAAATTAGTACAATTAAAAGCATTAGCTATAAGCACTTGCTGTTTGCAATGTACCCATGTATCTACAGACAACTACTTTGATACTGAGGAGTTAAAAACGTGATAATGCTGCAACTACATTTATTATCTTTAACCTTAAAACTAAACATAACCATTTCTAAAGGCGGAATAGCAAGTAAGTCAGAAATTAGATGAATGCATGACGTTTCTCCATGAAATAAGATTAGAAAAGCAAAGTTGACACTTGTGACCAGGCGCGCTGAGTTTTTACTGATTTAAGGCAGACATCATTTAAAAGCAAATAAGTGATATGAGAGAAATTAAAAGAAAACAAACTGAGGTACCTGCTGGGAAATAGCAAACAGATTTGTAATTAGCGAATACAGGAAGTGGAGATTTAATTTAGGATTGTAAACTCATTCTTTACTACAAGAGGAATACAAATTCAAGTGTTCAAATGGTTTAAATTGCTGTTGAAATGTTTGAATAAATGTTTTAAAGCGGTCTTTAAAGCTGGCAAGGGAGAGGAAGACTGCACAGGAAGCACTAGAGTCTCTCAAAATCTGACGAAAATTGTCCTTTATCGATGTGAAATGAAGACAGATTCAGCTGCATGCAACTGCATGGCCTATTTCTCCCTTAAAACGTTTTCAGAAACACGTTTCGGTGAATATGAGATTGTATGCCGCCATGACAGTCTGGCTTTGAATTTCCAGAGAAACCAGAGTCACGTGACGCGTTCGTCCGATCAGCTGCTGGTTTTCATTTTTGGACAATACAGGTTAGCACCACCTGTTGTTATGGAGACGTGTTACATCTTGTCGAGTTAGCATGCTAACACAGTTCTCTCAGTGCAGACACTATGCTTCCTGACTAAACCGGTGCACATGGTTAACATTATACTTGTTTAACACTAGGGTGTTAGCATTGTCACTGTAAGCCCGTTAGCATACTAATGCTAGCATTCAGCTCAATACCCACTGTGCCTAAGTATAGCCTTGCAGAGCTGCTAGCTAACTGCAAAGTGCTTATTAATCACTGGCTAGAAACTGTCAGGAAACACAGCAGAATTAGTGTTGGCGGCTTATGAATTAGGTATTGTTCGCAGGAAATTCAATGAAAGCATGGGTCAAGTTATTACATTTACAGGGCACATGGACAAAGGCAGCTGGCAGGGGGCCAATTCAACTATTCAGTAACATTCAGAAGCTAAACACACACACGCAAAGACAAGCTCAAAGGAAAAAGTTGCAAAAGTTGCAGATGTCAGACTCAGAAGAAAAGTACAATGACAAACAAAGACAGGCTGAGGTTTTGCGGCATCAGGGCAGCATCAGCACTCGTCACAGTGGAATACTGATAGGGGACATGTTGCTTTGGCTGTGAGCATCTGCTGCCCCGGCCAGCTCTGCTTCAACCGTCATCTACCGCTCTCCAGCAGCAAGCGAGGAGCCGCAGAGACTAGATAGGCTGGGCCGAGGTGAAGGGCTGCGTGATGCATCTAAATGCAACTCGGGCGCGTCGGCCTGTCAGCCTGGAGAGCCGCCTCTCCCCGGCTGACACCAGAGCAGCCCAGTCAGTTCAACACTCGTCAGCATTTCTTTTCATAAGCGGAAAACGGCGAGCTGTCACAGTCTGGGCGAGAGCACCACTCACATTCCCCCTGTTGTGTGGACAACTCACAAACACAGAACCCAGAAAGTTCCTTTGAAAGCATACCACCTGTATCACACACACACACACACACACACACACACACACACACACACACACACACACACACACACACACACACACACACACACACACACACACACACACACACACACACACACACACACACACACACACACACACACACACGCTTTGGAAAACTTTAATACAAGCGTCAAATGTCAGATGTTCACCTCAATCATCAGAAGGAGGATTAACAGCTTCAAAGCTCTTTATTCCTAAGGACATGGCTGACTTTTAGTCCTCCATGGGTGCCAACTAGGCTCAGCAGGAGGAGGTTAGGCCATAGTCTTTCACCTGCCACGCAGCACCAGATAGTTTCTAGTTTATTTTCCCTGTTTTTTCCCTGCACTTCCATGGGTGTAATTGCGATATGAGATGGTACTTTGAGCTGGGGCTGTTCTCATCAGCACTGAGCAATTACATATGCCCCTATGGGTACTGATAAAAACACACACTGAGAATGAACTCTGCAGTGCCAGGTGATAGAGGGGGGGAGGAAGCTACAGCAGGTCCATATTAAACAGAAGCAAGCCACAGCACGGTAGAGGTGAATACAGATCACTCCCATCCAGGCCCACGCAGCCCAGACAAACCCGGGCAATCAGACAGCTCCCCTGTTCCAGACTAGGACACTGGGCTTTGTCAGTCCGCTGACCTGTGAAAGGAACCAGCCTCCATCTCCCTCGACTCATTATAGTGGCCAGCAAGGTTGATCGAATAGCATTACTAAAAATATCAGTTCCTAGTGGTAGTGTGTGTGTGTGTGTGTGTGTGTATGTTGAAGGTATTTTTATATAACACTAATGTATCCACATTTGTTTGTCTTATCTTATCTATTGACCTTTAAAGGGTTACGGTCTTTAAACAGAACTATTTTCATGGTGTATTATTGAGTCACAGACACTATATATTCACATTACCTACATATGCTGTATATGTGTTCATAGATATACTCTGTCATATATATATATATATATATATATATATATATATATATATATATATATATATATGTATGTTTGTGTATGTATGTATACATATATGTACATATACTATGGCATGCTTTTTAGGATATATGCAAATTTTGAATATAGAGTGAAAAGTAATAATACATACTGTGTATATATATAAATACATACATATGTACACAGTATATATGTACAAGTGTAGTGACTGTGACATACATAATTCACCTTGTTGATAAGTGTTGTTCCACACACATTTAATTACACATGTAATTCAATGCCTTTGAGTCACCACAGTTTAAATCTTGTGAGGGCGTGATGACGTGGGACGTTATGAGGTTGTTATTAAGCGTAGCGCCTTATTCTGTATTCATTGGTTTTCTCCTGTTGAATAAATGAGCCACGCTTTTCGTGTGCTCAAAGTGAGAAATTGTCTCTTGCATCTTGCCGCAATTTCCACACAAGTGTGTTTGGGACTTTTGCAGGTATGTACTGAACTTTGAATTAGCACTGCCTGCTTTGTTTCCTTTGTGGAATTTCCTCCTACCTGGCATTTTGTTTATGGGATATGTCCATCATTTTATTCAATAATCTTAACCCTAAAAATCTCTGGAGAGGGATGGCAGGTTAACAAAGGGGATGCGTTTTGGTCATTTCGCTAACAATCGCCAACAGTCTCCTCTCATATCGCCTCGTTTTGAGCATGCAGAAGGTCGCTTGACTAACACGTTTTTACTGGTACTTCGGGAGACATTTGGTATTTTATCTGCTCATATTCTTTTTTTTTTTAGTTTTTACAAAACACTAAAGTTTCACCATATTAGAGTAGATTGAATTCTCAACTGCAACTCTATGTATTTTGTGATCCACACCCATGGTGCTCAAACATCACATGTCAGGTCAGTAAGTCATGTCTTTTCCACTAGAAACAGCACATCGTTTTACACCGCTTGCTGCCGTCAAATGATTGACGTTGACACTCGCTTCGATCAGGCTTTGACGGATGCACCTGTCCTAGACTAGACTTGCTAGGAAGTCTGGCAGTTTAGAAAAACATGGATGTAGAGAGTATTAGGAGGTAGAGAAACATCCCAACTGTAAGACCAAACCTCTGGTATTTTTTTTTCTTTTTTTTTTTACATTTAAAGGAGGTAACAACTGCACTGCTTATGTATCTACTACCAAAGCTATAGGTTGTTGCTTTTCTTTGCTTACTTGACAGGTTCTGTTTCTATGACTTTATACAGATATTTTATTTATGATCTTTTATGCCATCAAGTCATGGAGAAGAAAAATAAAAAGAACCGCGGCAAATTGGTTGCCAAACAGAGTGGAAGAAGTAAAGGTTGCTAACCGGAAACTAAGCAAGTCGCCATCTAAATCGTCTAAGAAAGAAAAATGAAGAGAGGTCTTCAGGATTTTGGTTCAATTGGGCAAGTTTTAGTTTTTCTTTTCAGCTAGTATTGGCCTTGTTATTCCTTAACTATTAGGTCAACACTTTAATTTCTTCAATGCTTTATTTCATTTTCGACAAATACCTGTAAAACATTCCCATCCTCGTCAGCTGTACTTTGTGTTTAGTGCTCGTTAGCTAATATTAGCATGCTAACACGCTAAGCTAAGATGGTGAATAACTGGATGGTAAACATACCAGCTTATCGTCTCTCTCCTAGTATTTTCTACTCTCAATTTTGAATGAATTGCGGTTTTCAATGCACCACTTTTTCCGATGACAATAAATTCTTTACTTCCTGTCTAAGAAAAGATATATAATAGATTGTCAATAGAGTCTTTTGACAAGATATCCAGTACTCTCTGTCTAACGCTCACTTTGTTCATGCTGTGAAGTGTTCGTTCTCAATCGACAGCTACCTACTGTATGCTGTTAGTAATTTAAGAGCATGCTTTGCTTCTGGGCATGAGCAGTTTCATTTTGACAAAGCACTTGTAAAATACAAAAACCATGTGCACAATAATACACACATGGGCATAGATGTGCACTTATACAGTCATAGAAGTTGCA
>NC_048420.1:8757310-8766156 GCF_013103735.1 Etheostoma cragini | reverse complement strand
ACGATGAGAAACAGAGCTGCAAACCGGTGGAAACAGCGGTTTCTAAGTGCCTCCCCTGCTGATTTGGATTGATTATTGTGAATGCGGTGATTAATACATGGAAATAAATAATGCTTTGCTTCAATGACAGACTAGTTTTAGTTTTGTTTAGCCTTTTTCTCTCCCTCCCGACCTGCCTTCAGACTTTCTGATTTCCAAATGAAGCTCTGCTTGTAATGCATGACTTTTACCAAACGTCACACAGCAACGTAAAAACCATTCCCCAATCTAGAACTTGTTATTTCATTTTTTAATCTTGCGACCCCCCTGGGGGGGTCCCCGACAACCAGGTTTAGAGCCACTGATGTAACTGGCCAAAACACCACGACTTCAACAGCAACGCTTCGTCTCCCCTGCTAGCCTTCCGCTGTTTCCGTCTTATCTGTCTGAGACTCAAATTGGTCTTGTTTCATTTTAAATCCCACTGTGTGGTTGATAACATTTTATCTCGTGCACTGCAACTAGAGAATAAGAGACAGACACGCCTTGGCTCCTTTTGAGATCCTCATCCTCCCTCCTCATCAATTTGTTTCTCCACTTAGGTTTTATACAGCAGCAGTCATCAATTTATGAATATGTTCAGCTCCTGGGACTCCTCTCCTGTCTCTACTGCTCTCACCCCCTCAGTATGTGTATGTCCAGAATAACTGTCCATCACAACAGCACATCCAAACCACCTCACCATGTCCTCCAACTTTTTTAACTCTGCATGCATAGCGTGTGCTTCATTTCCTCCGCTGTGTCTCCTTCCTGCTCTATTTAAATTCACTGTAAGCTGCCTTTTGTTGTTTTTTGGAGCCTGATGTTCCCACGCAACAAATAACTGCACAAAACAAAAGCCATATTTCATATCTGGGTGTTCAGTGTCCTTTCAAACTTCTCAAGATCAACTTTGCTAATGTGAAAATTTGCTCTGTGCAAGGTCACTACATTAAAACAGTCTCATCACTTCAGAAACTAACAATCGCCACATTTTGAATGCAAAAATGACATTTACCTAGTTTAATGAATAGGCTGCACGTTTTGTAATAAAGGATACAAAGGCTCATGATTTGCCATGATAAGTTTCCATCTCACAAAGCAGTAGCCTACTTAATGGAAAAGTGTACACTTCAGTGGCTCGCAGGCATATTAGGGCACAGGGTCATCGTTAAGCAGTACTGAAGAGTTTAGAAAGTGTGTCTAAGAAGAAGTTATTTAAAGGGACAGCAGTGTTGGGAAACTATTCAGATCCTGTACTTCAGTAAAAGTACTAATACCACACTTTAAAAAATATTGTTGAAAGTAAAAGTCCTGCATTGAAAATGTTCCTTGAGTATAGATATGGAAGTAATCATCAGGAGAATTTACTTAAAGTAAAAGTACGCAATGCAGAAAAATCCTCACATTTTAGAAACTAAAACCGATCAATCATTGAAGTTGTACTTGTAGGCCGAAACATTGTTGGGTAGTTTAATTTATAATAAAAGAACATATTTTATAAACTGTGTGTTATGTGTATAAAACTCTTAATGTGTAAATTAAGTAACCAGATCAATGTATTGCAGTAAAAAGTACAGAATGTCTTGCTAAAAAATTTAGCAGAGTAGAAGTAGAAAGCGACATGAAAAGACTCAAGTAAAGCACCTCAGATTTGTACTTACGTACAGTACGTGGGTAAATGAACTAAGATCCATTCCCCCACTGGGGGAAATTAAAGCAGCATATATCTGGAGGAGCGTATGGAAAATATAACATGAAAAGCAACAAGGTATGGCTGAGGGAAATGATTCATGATGATGTGGAGAGAGAGAGAGAAAGAGTAGCTGGCAGTCTCGCGGCGAGATAAGGAGACATATAGGATGTTTCCCTGACAGACAAGGTGACAGTCCGGCCACAGTGTGTGTAAACAAGAACGCCACTATCTCTCCCTGCCCGACTACGGGGTGAACACCTCTGTCAATCTGCTCGTCATCGCTTGCGGGGCCCTCCCACTCCCTCGTGTGCTTGTCATGATCCGGGAGAAGGGAAGTCACACCTTCTCCCGCCGGCATGCGCCAACATGGCTGGCAGAGGGAGGAGATGAGGCGGCACATGGAGGCACAGGCTGCCAGAGATGTGTTGGTTCCCATCACAGCCTCAGCTGCCCAAAAAAGTCAGACAAGGTCGACAATCCTCTTTGTCTGTGCTGTAAACACAGCGGTCCTCAGAGCCAGAAATCTCTTCAAGCAGGACTGAGTGGAGTGTTTGGGTTGGATTAACAGCCCACCAACAGCTCCGCTTCTTGTGACACAATAGTTTTCCTCTCAGATGGAAGAAGTTTACCCCTTGGGTTTTACTACAAAAAGTAGCATTGCTGCCACCTCAGGAACTGGCACATTAGTACACTATATCCTGCTAAACAGCCCAGTGTCCTTGAAGAAAAAAGAAACCCCGTTTCTAAAATACTTTTTAGAGACACGTCTTCCAAGCCAATGTCTCGCAGTTCTCTGATTAGATCTTGTCTTTGGTTGTCACATTTTCTACAAGAAATCAACACATGTTGCCCCGTCTCAGGACCCTGCCATGAACAAAAGCCACTCTGGTGTTTACCTACCAAAATTAACAAATAAAGTGCTGTTCAGAAACGTGTGTAACTAAATCAGTTACCCTACTAGATATGGAGAATAGGTTCCTTCCTTTTTTTTCTTGTTCCCAGAGCTGTTGCCATTTTAAAATTATTCCCTGCCATACAATACTTTTACCCTCCGCCTTGGATAAATCATTGCTGGCCTCTACATTTTTATTATTTATCATTATTTATTATGGCTTTTTTTGCCAACCTATCAGCCTTTACATTTGTTTCAATACCTACATGAGCTGGGACGCATGCGAGTGATATTCCTACCCCTCTCCTTGTCACCTCTCTAACTGCCAGAAGAATCTCATATACAAGGTCTTGTCGACTCTTTGATGACCCTTTCCCAATACTATTGATAGCTGAAACAGAGTCACTACATATCAACACTTTCAACACCCAAGTATCTTCAAATCAGTCTTTGGGACCTCCAATAGCCACAGAGGAACTGATGGCCACAGTACTCCTGGACAAAAGTTCATGTTATTTGTAGACATTTAATGTGCCATTGTCTCTCCTGTCCATCCAAAACTCGGAAGTTTTGCCCCCTCTCTCTCCCAGCTTGCCTGAATTGCTACCTTAAATGGGTGATCCCAATAATTAGCCTGAAGTTGCTTTCTCCTCAAACAGAATGACATTTCACCCTGCTTCTACCTGCAAGGAACACACTGGGGAAGATTACACAGCTCCTGTACATATTCTCCATACCTTAGCTTGAACTCCATCTAATCCAGCTAAAACTGACTTGGCAGCAGAGCCATAAACCAAGCACCCACATTCAATTCTTGCTCTAATTAATTATACATACATTTGCTTCAAAAAAGCTACAGCTGCTTCCCAGTCTGTTCTAACAAGACATCTCATTAAATTTGTTACCCTTTTACGTTTGTCAATGACTTTTGAAACAGGCTCCCTCCGTGTAAGTTTTGTGTCAAAAAACACACCAAGAAATCGAAAACTTTTAACCCTTTGCAAATTCCTACCACACAACTCCAGTTTTACACTTTCATCTATTTTCTTCCTAATGAAAAACATAGCCTTAGTCTTTTCAAAAGAAAATCTAAACCCCACTTCCTTCCTAATCTTCCACTACAGTTAGAGCTTCCGGCACCTTCTTCACGGTATACTTCACATTTTTACCCCTCTTCCTTAGGCTACCATCGTCAGCAAATAGTGCCTTTCCAATTCCTGGCTGAACAATAGAAAAAACATCACTAATCATTATATCAAACAGAAAAGGAATATTAACACTACCTTGAGATGTCCCATTTTTTTACCAAACACCTTCTAGATATTTTTTCTCTATTTTTAGCCAAATACTTCTATTATTTAAAAACTCCCATAGCCAGTTAGACATATTTCCCCCAATTCCTAGTATATGCATTATGATGTAAAGACCCTCTACCCATATCATATCATATGCTTTTGCCACGTCTGAATCGTGAATGAAAATAATTGAATCCATAGTACTACTTCCCTTTCTAAAGCCACTCTGACATCTAGCCATCAACCCCCTTTCTTTCATAAAGTGCATAAGCCTTCCATTTCCCACCCTTTCCATTAACTTACCTAAGTGAGAGGTTAAAGCTATTGGCCTAAAATGTGCTGGATTACTAGTATCTTTAGTGTCGGTTTTCTTATTGAAGCCTCCTGCCTCCTTCCATCCTGTAGGAATCTTTCCTTTTTCCCAGACTTTATTAAATACATTTAAAACCTTCTGAAGTCCCTTATCACTAATTCATCTTAACATACCATAACAAATGTCTTCTTTTCCAGGAGCTGTATTCTTACACTTATTCAGTGCATTTCTCAACGTTCTCAGAGTGATAGGAACATTATATTTATCCTTTAATCTTTCTTTCGAATAACCCCAGCATTTTGACTCCTTGTTTCTTCCCTAGCTCTTCTTTCTTCTTCTTCTGACAGATTACTGGAACTACGTACTTTACCTTACTCCGTGTGTGCACATCATCATTTCTGCTTTCTGTAGATTTGATATAGCCAACTGTTCTCCATCTGAAAGGATTGGGTAATTCCCCTCTCTCTCCTGTTACCTTCCATTTTCTTGATCATTCCCCATACATCAGTTATATTAATAGTACTTCCAATTGAGCTACATTACTCCCTTCAGAATATTCTTTTCCATTGCCTTACACTCCTCACTACTGCCTTTGCTTTCTTATACTCAATCAAAAGTTGGAAGTTATGAGTCCTTTTCAGTCTTCTAAAAGCTCTGTTCCTTTTACCTCTTCACATTCACCACACCACCATGGAACTGCTTTCCTCCCTAGTTTCCTGAACTTTTTGGCATTGCAGCCATACAAATTCTCTGTTGCGACTCACTTTCATTTAATTCAACATCATTAGATTCTTGGACTGAACTAATATACAGTATAAATCACTTGTTTCCATATATCTCGTCCAGTCTGCCTTTTTGAAAATCCACCTACCATGACTCTCTTCAGGGTGCAGCCTGTCATCAGCGTGCAGTTTACATATACTGGGTAGTGATCCCTTCCAATAGTGCCTTCTCCCAGAACTTCCCACTCACACTGTGGAGCCATTCTACTAGACAAAAACATCAGGTCTGAAACTGACTCTTTATCAGTTCTATTATCAATCCTTGTCCTTCTACCATCATTGAAACAAACAAAGTTCCTGTCATTTATTATCTCCTTGATCCCCTTTCTATTGTTATCCATCTTTTCCCCTCCCCACAAATCTCCACACCATATAACACTATCTCTAGCCTGGCCTTCTATTTCTTCAAGTTGATTTAATTCTAATGTTTACAAGGGTCATACTAATTTCTTAATTTGTAGTTGTTTTTGTCTGCCCATACTTCCACTACCACATATTCTTGTTACTTCCCTATTCCCAACACCCTATAGGGTACACCCTTCCTTGAAAAAAGGTACAACCCCCCCCCCCCACACACTACTTTGCTCTCTGTCACATCTGATGCCAATATAATTATATAATTAGATACAACTAAATTAAACCTGGGTTTTAACCATTTTTCCTGAACACACATTACATTAGGTTTTTAACTGTTTAACATCTTGACCATTTGCCAACATGCACCTTGCATTCCATTGGAAAATGATCATGATCCATAAGTTCATCCTTTTCCTACTTCCTGACTGGCGTGTACAGCCAGACAGTCCCTTATTTCTTCCCATTTTAAGTCTAGCATGTCTAATTGCAAAATTGCTACCTTTGCAACGATTTGAATCTTTTCAGTTTTAGCTCTGTTGTTGCTTTAATTACCCCTGCAATAAAGATAACCAAGTCCCTCTTTTCTCCCCACTCCTTTTCCTCCTTCTCCCTTACAAGTTCTCGTCTCTATGTCCATGCCTTCTCCTTCGTTGTTTTCGTGTCTAACATTTCTTTCATCAACCCTTTACGTTTGCTCCACCCTTTTGACTGCTTCCACGTAAGAAACTTTGTCCTTACTTTTCCCACTCTGAATCTCCGTCTCCCTTCTCATTACTTCACCCCCTTCCACAATTAGAGCATTTTGGACTTACGAATCCAAGCTCTTCAATCCTGGTTCTTCACACCTCACAACAACATTCCATTTATCCCTCCCCTCACTCTCTTTCATTCCTCTGACCCGCTTTGCTGTATTTATCCTCCTTTTATGCCAGTTCCCACCTTCTTGCTCATCCTCATCCATACTACAACAACTATCTTCCGGATTGCCTGCCATGATAGAGAATACGTGCACTTGTATCGCATACCGGACCTATACAGGCCGTCGGCCAACACTCCCGCAAAACACTCTCTCCACTTAGGCTATTCTACCCTACTTCTAACAGTCCCTATGGAATTTAGTTGTAGGCCTACTTGTACAGAACAAAACAACAGAGCCACAAACCTCCTCTAACTACTAAGCCCAACCGTTGATCCACTGCAATCCTCCCCTGGTGTGTTGCAGTTTGGTGACATTTCTGGGCCCATGGCAGCCGCTGGAGCCAGAGCTGCTTTATAGGGGAGGCGCCTAATTGGACCCTACCACTGCTCATGGAGTCAGGGGGGAACTTCATTCTTTCTTCAGATGTCTTCCTCACTTAATTTACCTTCCTGCTCATTCACAGGAGCACTTTCAGTGATAGACTCATTCTCCCAAAATGCACCACAGAGCGCCACATGAAGTCATTCCTGGCTGTGGCCATCAAACTTTATAACTCCTCCCTCTAAGTGTCTGACACACACACACACGCACTCAGAGAGGTTGAAACTGGACAATATTATCTGTTTTGTGCAATAACACTGGCCTGAAATGTGTCCAATACTCAACTGCTACTATTACTTTTATTATTGTTATTATTATTACTTTTCACCATTGCAACTCCTTGATTATGTGAACTATGTAAATACTGTATCGTAAAATCCCTTTAACTATGTAAATACCGTACATATCCACACTACTCATATTTCTTTTTTTTAATTTCTACTCTGGTATTTATACTATTTGTGCCACTGCAAGACAGAGTTTCCCTTCGGGGGTCAACAAAGTATTTCTGATTCTGATTCTGATTCTGATTATATTAAGTATTTCTGTTTTGATTAATTTTTTGGGAATAAGTGGTTTGTTTTGCTTTGATTGTAATTTGTATTTTAATCGTTAGTTTAATTATTAATGTTTCATAGTTAGCGTCCCCTGTGTGTCTAAACCTGGGGCGTTCAGACAAAATGTAGGAACATGTTTAATTAAACTAAAACGGGGGCATGGAACACCCTGTTGTATGTGCAAGTGCTCAACCTTTTTATTACAACAAGTTTACATACTAGTCTCTGCTGATTCACCTGTGGCACACCCACTAAAGGAGAAAAACCTTCCTCACAGCCTGTTGCATACCATTTGACACGGCATTCAAGCCAGAAACCGTAGCAAGATGGTGCACACCATTGCTGTTCAGTTTTCCTCTTTTATCAGACCAGAACTTTATCTTCATTTCTGTTAGTAAACCGTTTGAGTTGCAATTTTTTGGGGTAAATAAAATCCTTCCTTTTGTAAACCTACATCTGACTCGTCTTGGTTCACTGCTTGGTCACTCACGGTCATGTGTAGCATTGAGCCTAAAGCACGGTTATTGTCACTATAGCTAGAAGGTCCTACCTCACCCTCTAGTTTGTGATATTAGGAATCTGAGATTATCTTAGAGGTTGCAACAGGTCAAGTTTAAAAGGAAAAAAAGCTTTGACTGCAGTGAAATGGCTACTTTGGGGACTAACATCATCACATAGGAATAACATATACTTCATTCAATCCACAAGATTATTAGCTTTCCAATCATACCCAATTTATGCAACTTCAAGGCCCCAGTATGCAGAAATATTCAAATACACAATTTTAGAATAGGCAAAAATAACAAATTTATACTGCATGAGAAAAAATACATGTTTTTTTTTTCCCCAAACTGCAAGAGGATTGGCATATAGTGAAACTCCATCAAATCCATTTTCATTTAGCCATCTCGAGGTGAGAGGTTAAGAAACTCATGTGGAAATGGCCATGCCAGTTTCTCCCTTACCATAATTTAGTCTAACTTGCACCATTGGGCCCGCAATGTAGCGTGATGCGTCGTGCAGCCCACCATGGGATTGTTACTTAACAGATCCAATAATTCCGTTTTATTGTAAACAGTGTCAATCATGACAAACCCTCAGATAATTATCCAACTCTGCAGTTTCAGTCTGCTCTCTTAGCTCAGTGTTGGTTTTCTACACACAACCCCCACTCTCTTCAGCGTCTTTTCCAGATGCAGCAGGCAGCTAGTTTCAAAGAAAAGGCGCTAATAAAACAAATGTATGCCGCCTGCTGAGCATCAAATGGCAGACGAGCTGGTGAACATAGTGGAGCATTTAGCAGCTAAAAAGAGGCATTCAGGAGTTGGTGTAGACGAAAACCGCTACAATGAGAGTGAATATTGGAGATACATTTGGAAGCTGGTGAGAAATTATACATTCACAGTTTTACATTAGCAAATTTATTTATTGATATATGTCATAATTTACCAGTTGGATCTGCTGTGCTAATATGGCCAAAAATATTTAAAATAATAAATAAAAATAAATAAATGCATCCATCCATCCATCTATCTTCGACCGCTTATCCGGTATCGGTTTGCGGGGGCAGCAGCTCCAGCAGGGGACCCCAAACTTCCCTTTCCCGAGCCACATCAACCAGCTCCGACTGGGGGAT
>NC_048420.1:8688662-8757210 GCF_013103735.1 Etheostoma cragini | reverse complement strand
GAGTAAAGATCTGATCCGTTGTTCCACGACCAGGACGGAATCCGCATTGTTCCTCTTCAATCCGAGGTTCGACTATATATAATATATATATAAATAAATGCAGCTTGATAATAAATTAACAACTATACAAATTGTTGGTGAAAATAATGTTCTTTCTCTGTTAGTCTTTTAAATGATGTGTCAAAGACTTCTCTCCTTACAAGAATAGAGTTCTGGAATAAACTAAGCCTGGTTAGCATCAGCGAAGTTTGAAATTAATTGGTATCATAAACTCAAAGATATTGGTACTAAAGGTGGTATAGGGCTGACACCTTTTATTTAAAATTAGAACTTGAAATTTGAACGTGGGGGAAAAAAATCTAATATAAACTGTATTGGCATGTTCCAATACAAAGTGTACAGTAAATGCAAAAGACCATTTATACCTAAGCTTTAAAAATACATAAGCTAAAATAATAAAAGGACACCAGCTGGCAAAGTCATACTGATCAGATAATCACTACATTGATTGAAACTGCTGGCCATGTATGCTCATGAGACAGTCAATGCTTGCAAAGTTTTCACTATGACTTGTTGAAAGTGACTACCTTTAAAAAGTTGTCCTAGTTGGTAATGCCTCGTGACGATGGCTGCTATTGCTATTATTTGTTATTTATCTCGAACATTCAACAATGTTGCCAAAGAAATAAAAAAACGGAAAACTCCAAAATTAAAACAAAAACAATCAGAATATACCAAAGACCAAAAAAATAATAATAACAAAGGACATGTTTGAGAAGGAGCAGGCGGAAGCATACAGCTTATTAGGTCCCGCCCCTACTTCACAATATCCTATTATCACAAAACAAATAGAACTTAGTAGGTCTTACAATAACTTACAACAATACAACAATATACAACAATACCATTACATTACAATTCAATTCCTATGTTTTGGTCTATTCCTTTCTGTATTTGTCAAGTATTGATTTCTTTAATCTATTTTTGAACTGAATGATATTACTGCTCTGTTTGATGTCATTGTTCAGTCCATTCCAGAAGTTCACCCCACAAACTGAAACACACACCTTTTTAACGCCAGTTCGCACAAAAAGTTGTCTGAACATAGATTTTCCTCTAAGATAATATCCCCCGTCTCTTTCATCAAACATGTCACATGGTAAATTATTTTGGTTCACTTTAAAACATAAATTGTGCAGTTCTCCATGAATTTCAGCCAATGGGAATTCAAAAACAGATGATTAGTGTGCTCATAATGCCCGGTGTGATTTATTATCCCGATTGCTCTTTTTTGCGATGTGCAAATATTTTGTAAGTTGCTTCTGTAGGTATTTCCCCAAACCTTCACACACTATAACGGTATATATGGTAAAATACTTGTGCAATACTGAGGACATGTATCTTTGCTTAATACACCAAGCTTTAAAGCTTTAGTGCGTAACTGTTTTACATAAATAAAAACATCTGTTACATTCTAGCCATTGCCAAATGAGTTGCTACAAAGCTAATTAAGACTATCAGCTCCACACAACTCTCTCTGGATTTCTCAGTATGGCTGTGTTTAGAAGATTGTGGCGTCCGGTGACTTTCCAGCACAGAAACCTGAGTGGAGATAATTACCTCTCCTAAAGAGTCCATCATGTTTTTTTAATCCCCCGTGTCGTCCATAGCTGCTAGCAACTGCATCAAGGAGGGGTGGGGGCGGAGATGGGGGTGGGGGAGCATGCGCAATCACGTAAGGCTTGTATCATGTGGGCGGGGCGACAGTGTTGTTGTCATTACTTTGAATTCCTCACAGGTGGACAGAAACTACGCACTCCAGCTTTAACAATCATATTTCATTAGCAGGCAAGAGCTTGAACTTATGTTAATGATTGTGAAAAAAATGTCAAGAACATAATTTCAAACCAGCTGAAACCCTTACTCAAAACTGCGTGTGGCACTTCATTTTTATTTCCAGCGTATGTGTTGAAGTTGCAGGAGTAATATTCCAGAGATTGTTTATGAGCTTGTTTTCCTCCTGCGATGCTATAGATGGGGCTTCAAGCGTTCCTCCCTGTAACATACAATAACTACAAGATGTCACGCTTATGTATCTGTTCTCAACTAAACCTGCTGTATCTGAGGCTTCTTTGGCCTCACGTTTAACAGCCTTTCAACAACCTATGGAACACCTTGGTAATTTACTTGAAAAGCATATCCTCTCCCCCGAACACCACACAATGACCCCTGAGGATTTGGTTTCTCAACCTCTTAGCCCTCACCTGGCCCAAGCAGCTTTACATTTAGCTGCTGATGACGGGATGTTTCCCTTTTGTACTCAACACACCTACAATCAGTTCATCTAGAGCAGTGATTCCCAAACAGGAGTAGCTGTACCCCACGGGGGACTTCCGCAGCTGCTAGGGGGGTATGGAATTATTGTTAAGTAGCTTAAGTAATTTGGTAAAATGAGAAATTATGATTTTTATCAAATATATATATTCATATTACATCATGTCAACTGTTAACACTATGTTGCAGTTATGTAAGATTGTGTGAACACTTGTTAGCAAGCGAGCACATAAGCGCAGGTAGCTAAAATTAATGACTAAGCAGTTCAAATGGTTAGCTAAAAATAATGGATAAATGTTTGAAATGGTTATCTAAAACTAACATTAATGGGTAAATGGTTGTTATTGTTAGCTAAAAGTAACATTAAAGGTTCAGTATCTAATATATTTACTGTAATAAATCCCAAAATGAACTCCATGCATTATAAGATATTAAGGAAGCATGCTAAGTTGAAAGACTCCTTTCTGACAACAATGCTAATGCCAGTATTTTCTCCTTTTGAAATTTCCGTTCCGTGACGGACTTTCTCTTTGTGTTTTGGCCTGTGTGTTGTTAGGAAATGCCCAGTTTGACAGCCAGGCCAAGTTGCCAGATTTACCTGTAAAAACTTAGGCCTAAACCAAGCACGCTACGACTGTAACGTTCGAACAGCCATGAAGCAATTAAATAAACAGGATAAATGGAGATAGCTTCTACCCTAACTCTTTCTAACAGCGGCGTGACCAGAGACGTAACAAACCCCGGGTAAATATTGTAGATGTATTTGAAAGATGGCGATAGGTTAAAGCCCAAAAGGACACAGAGTTGGCCACTTTCCTCCAGAACAGGTAGCTTAGCATTAGCGTCACACTAATTTATCTCGGCTACAAGGGACGGGCTGCTTAAAATGTAGCCTGTTCAGCGGCCGTAGCCGACAACGGTGAGTTATTTTAAGCCAAGAGCGGGGGCTGTAAATCGATAAGAGAGGACTGTGTTTTTGCTTTGTTGTTGCCATAATTCTAAGTCAATAAAGTGTATTCAGTCGGGTGGAGAGGACGGCAAGGTGGTGTTATTTTTAGTGGTTCCTACTGTAATTCAAAGCCAAGGTGTGTGTCAGTTGGGTACAGAGCTCCGCGTGAGCGCGGGCTTTAATGACTGTCAAAATATCCAGAATCTAACATAAGCTAGTCCGCTGTGCTGTGAAGTATAATGTCTGGCTATGTGAGACAAGCATCTAGCAACATTGTTCTGGATGCTGAGGTCTCATCCTGGCAACCTCCGTCTGGGGAGGAGGGGTGGGGGAGACAACTCTCTCAAGTATTTTAAATTTGTACTGCAGTAACTATTTGAAACACTAACTGTCAGTATTACATATTGCACCTTTAAAGGATAAATGGTTGAGTTATCTAAAAGTAATATTAATGGATAAATGGCTTGTATACTTAACTAAAAGTAACATTAATGGATAAATGGTTAAAAGATTAACCTAAAAGTAACGTTAATGGAAAAATGGTTGAAATAGTAAGCTAACGTAACGTTAATGGATAAATGGTTGAAATAGTAAGCTAAAAGTAATGTTAATGGGTAAATGGCTGAAACAGTAAGCTAACGTAACGTTAATATAAAAGGTTGAAATAGTAAGCTAAAAGTAATGTTAATGGATGAATGGAAATAGTAAGCTAACGTAACGTTAATGAATAAATGGTTGAAATAGTAAGCTAAAAGTAATGTTAATGGACAAATGGTTCATACAGTTAGCTAAAAGTAATGTTAATGGATAAATGGTTCATACAGTTAGCTAAAAGTAATGTTAATGGATAAATGGTTCATATAGTTAGCTAAAAGTAATGTTGATGGATAAATGGTTCATACAGTTAGCTAAAAGTAATGTTAATGAATGAATGGCTCATACATTTAGCTAAAAGTAATTTCAACAGATAAATGGTTGAAATAGTTAGCTAAAAGGACCGTTAATGGATAAATGGTTGAAACATTCAGCTTCACTCCAGTTGTAGTAGGCTAGTAGTAGTATAATTGCTGACCAACTTTAATATTGAGTGTTCAATTATAACAATATCCACCTTTATATATTTAATGGTGTAATACTTTTGGTATTTATGAAGGGGCTGACAGGGCTGTGGGGGGATCCCAGACCAAAAAAGTTTGGAACCACTTATCTAGGAGTCTATTTCAGCCCTTCGGTTCGTGCATGTGCCTGTTTTTGTGCTTGTATAACCAAAATCCTCGTGCCCGTCCCCTCACACACTACAAGCTGTCTGGGACTATTTGGGCCTACGAGAAGAGGGAAATGTAATTACCAGCGAGCCCTGGTGCCTTGTCAGCATGGCTCATCCTCCAGAGAAGCCTGCCCATCACGGACAGCACCCATGACGGTGCAGATTACACTGTATACTGCAATAAAACTGACACATGGAGGAGTCAGAGATTACAGCAGCAGACTATTTTCCACCGTGTATTAACGCTCATCTCCATTTTCAGCCCCGTGGTGGAGTGAGCACACAGCACTCTCTGGTGGTAAAACACTCAAACAACCACTCACGTTTGTTTGTTTTCTGTTTTAATCGGATATTAAAACACATTTCAAAGTCAGTATGCAAATACCTTCATTTGTTAAATTAAATTATTGGTAGTGCACAAGTCTTTGTTGATGTAAATTACAGGCGGGAGCATAAATTAATCCATGTTGGAACTTAAACAGAGAGGAAACAGAACTCTTCAGTTCTAATAAATGACACTAAAATACAGGTATACCGAGTTTGACATTTAGGTATACATGTTTTTTTATATATATATATACACAGTTTGACTTACACAATCAGCCCAGTAGCTCACACTATCTATCATACTGAGAAAAGAACTTAAATGAACACAGTAAAAAAATGAAGTTTGTGAATGAAAACAGGCAGTAAGAAACCACCGAGAGAATAAGTGCATAAGCAATGCAAATCCAGTGAGAGGAGCAGTTGAGTCCATTTAACTATGCACATTAAAAAAAACACTCAAATCTTGGGAAAGCCGGCATTGTTGCAAACATCTTCCTGTAGTCCTGTAAGGACGCCACACAGTGCAAAAAATATGACAGCTTGGATGCAACACTACGACACAACAGTGCAATTAATCCCAGCCTGAAGTGACAGCAAACACTGTTAACTGGTAATAAGTGTGATCAACAGTAGAGGGCTGAGACTTGCAGCCCGCTGCTACTGAGTCAGTGTCCATCAGCACCATTAAGACTTTACAGTTGCAGTGCAATCCCTTGTCCTCAGGTTGTTCTTGGAGGCTTGAAGGATATTCCAGATTATTACAACAGAGGTATTTTTTAGTTTTTTGGCCAATGTTTCTGTAGCTTTTTGATGACATTGTACTGACCGCTGTTATTGCTGAGTCTCTTCAACGAAACCCCATGGGGCAAGAAACACATGCAGACAGAGGATCAGACGGCTTGTAAACAGAGACAGCTCTACAGATCATTTTTATATTGACAAAGAAGTTGTGAAGCAATTTTGTCACCAAAATAAAGGTAAGACATCAGGCCGAGGAAATTGTACAGCTCTTTTTAAAACTTTTTTTCTCCTAAATGTTATCTAGTTTGGAGCTACAGTAATGTGAGCACAATATTTAGCAGATCGAATGATTAGATCGAGCTAAGTGGGTGTTGAACGACATATTAAAGATCAAAATCCACAGGTTTGCAAAAATAGCCTGACATTTTACCACAGATTAGCTTTTTTTGCCATCATTTTGTTTCCTCAAGGCATGGTAGCAAATGGACCTGGTACGGGTCCAGGGGCTGTGTTTAGGGAAAGTCTGATCCACTCCTGTTTTATTTGTAGGGAAAAGTGAAAGTTAGCACACCAAAAATATCAGTAATAATCCATCATTGTACAGGAAAACAGATACTTTAGGTGTGGCTAACCTGATTGCCTGACTTCTGTCAAAAATATTGAAATATTCTCATGTCTCAGTGTTTAACTTGGTGAATACAAAGTTATAATTACAGCTAGAAATCATAGCCAAAATTACAAGTATTTGACCTAAGTTGTAATAAATCTAGAATAACACTTTAAATACAAAACAAACAGAAGCATCCTGTAGATTCCTTGTTGTTTTTTTTGTTTCAATGAAAATCAACAAGTTGAGAGGAACACACACACACACACACACACACACACACACACACACACACACACACACACACACACACACACACACACACACACACACACACACACACACACACACACACACACACACACACACACACACACACACACAAATGGCTACCCCTAGAGCTTGGTCTTAGGCCAAGGCAATTTGTGGATTTGGAAAATCTGCGTATTTACAGTTTAACAAGTCTGTGATCGCTTCGTACGAGTCCATACCTGCTCTGCTGGGTAAAATAGGAGGTGTGTTTTATTTGACCGTGTTTTCTTCCTGAGTGTTTTCTTCTATTACAACTATCTGTACCCCTGACAACTGTCCGCTGGCGTCCAGCTGCAGCCCCTGGACCCCCCCAGTCTGTGCTTCCTGCATTTGGCACTGTGTCTCCTCCCCCGCTGCAGCCATGGTCACCTCCATTGCGCTCTGGACCATCATGGCGGCTCCGTCTCTGCCCGGCTCCTCGCTCAGCTGCAGCTCCATCACTCCCACCGCCTGCTCCATGGGAGCCGGGTTGATCTCAATGACCGTGTGCTCTTGGCCGGCCTCCGCGTCGCTCTGCATCACCTCCTGCTGCACCAGCATGGTGCCATCCATCACCTGGCCTTCTATGGGCACCATCTCGCCGCCGCCGGCCTGCTGGCTCAGGTGCAGCAGCTCTATGGGACTCACCATGGTGCCCAGCTGGCTGGAGTCCTGCATGGTGGTGCCCACCAGTGTGAGGCCCGAGGACGGGTGCAAGGTGATGGTGTCCCCTTTTCCGTCTCCGGTTGTCACCATGTAGCGGGTGAAAAGCTGCGAGCCGGCGGGGAGCAGGGTGACCGTGTTGGAGGACTGGGCCAGGGAGGCGATGGGCAGGCCTCCCATGGTAAACGGCTGGCCCACCGAGGACAGCGAGATGGGGGAGAGCACGGTGAACTGCTGGGGCTGCAGGGCAGCCTGCTGGTTGATGGACGAGGTCAAGAGGGTGGTGGTGGAGGCAGGCCTCTGAAGACGCGGCCGCTTGGTCTGGCGCTTTGTGGGAGTTTTGTTTTTGGCGGGCTGCGGGCAGGACAGCAGAGCTCGCACCTGCTGCTGCTTCCTCTGTTCTTCCAGCTGCACCTCCAGGTCTACACAGAGCACACGACACAGGACTCAAGTCAGTTTCTTCTTGATATTTCATATCAACATTTATCTAAAATGGTGGCCATACTTAAGCCAGCAAATGTCAAGTCCGATCTCAAAACATACACAACATTGACTAAATTATAATGTCATCAATCACTGTGGTAACATAACAAACTCACACAAACAGCTGACTACACAGGTTTGGGCTTGTACCCTTTGTTTGCATAGTAAAGTCTTGCATCGCCATTTCTCGTCATTTGCTTTTTTAATCAAAGAACCAGATATTTTATCCAGATACGAAGCTGTTGTTGTTCATCTTTTGTACTGATGAATCAACTGCCAATCCAAGGCAACAATGAATATGATTTTACTCAATATATTAACTTAATAAATATAGTAATCAAAAATAAAAATGTATAATTTAATTTGTACTTAAATGCTATCCTGCTATTTCTGGGTTTTCAAACAGTGTGGCATTGTTTCATCACACCAAGGACCTAATAGTGAACATCGCTCTCACCTGCGATCTGTGGATGACAGTCGTTAGTCTAATTATTGTGGATTAAGTGATGCAAAACTATAACAGGTGAAAACTGAACATTGTCATTACCAAGCATACCAAGTGGCAAAGATGTGAGTCAGTGCAAACGACTAACTTTTAACCTTTTAAAAACACCAAACGTCACACAATACCAAACTAAGTGATTGACGTAGAGGTATACCAGCAACTCTCGTGTTCTGACAGGTAAAATTATTGTTTTTGTCAAAGGAGTCTGTTGGCTATGAAGAGAGCATAGACGGATATAACAGCTTCAGTTCCCTGTCAAAAAGGGCTGGTAAAGTGGTAATAATATTGTAAATATAGCTAACACTTAAACTGACATAGATATTTTTTGGTGGTCTTTTTCCCAGGTGACTAAAATGCGTTTAGCTGCTGCCCACATGCACAGCAGTACATTGCTTAGCTTCTATGTCGGGGCTCCCCCCCCGGGTCTCCAGACTGGGGGCATGCCAACGGCCATCTACTGCTAATACACCGACTAATGGATTAGTACCTCATACAACCTCACTTTAAAAAATAATTCAAACTATCCCTTTTAACCCTTGTGTTGTCTTACCATCAAAATTGAAAAATTACTTTTGTTGACACTTTTTTTATCATGTTTGTCTTTTTTTTTTCAACACTAGGTAACACTAACTTATTAACTTTATTTTTATAGTTATTTTTGGAATTTATGATCAATAAACCTTATTTATAAGAAATTATACCTAATGTTTGAGTGGGAAAAAGAGAAATTAGGAATTATTTAGACTAAAATTAGAGAAATGTGTGTTGATGGATAATCAAAGACTGGAATATGTCAACTTTTAATCAATACTATTTCAAAACCACTTCAATTTTTTTGTCAAATGCTATAAAATTGAATACAACACCCCAAAATGAATGAAAGTAGAGATTTGTACTTGCCAAAGAGCGTTGTGTGGTATCAATCAAGTTATTTTGAGTGATTACAATTGTGTAGTTAAAAACAACATTAATATATGAAAATGGGTCAGGGACAACATGAGGGTTAAGAGAATCAGCGAGGCAGCTTCTGCTTTCGTTCTGTACTCACTGGTGAGCGTGCTGAGGGTGTGCTCCTGGCTGGGATCCATCTGCTGCCTCGTCTTCTCCAGTGTCTTCTTGACCGAGTCGAGCAGGCCGAACACTTGGGCAAGGTTGCTGAGCACCGCCACCTCTACCAGACAGGAATCTGGGATCAGTGCGGCAATCAATCAAAGGGTCACTTGGTCAGTCAGAAAGGAGGAACAAATTCAGCTGTTGTAAACAAGGAATCATTACATTTCCAGTCAATACTATTACACAATACCAACAGTAGCCCTTCTAAAAAAGCTTTCTGGTGTTGGTTTTTTCCATCCATCGGCAGCTGAATTTGTTCTCTCTTTCCATTTGGTTTCTGGTTCATGCACCTTGGAGCGAGCCTTAACTCCTATATAATGGTCTATTTGGATTATGCTTTAGTATTGTTCCGTACCTGTGTCCTGTAAGCCAGCTGGCTCCCTGCGCTGCTGCACGCCGTTCAGCAGCTCCAGCAGCTCTGTGCTGATGTTGGTCACCACTTCACCCAGCAAACCCACATCAGCGATACCCTTCCAGAAGTTCAGCGTGTCCTCTGTGGACAGAACAGACAACACACGCAAGTCTCAGTTTCCGCTGTACCCTGTGTCTGTGTGTGCATGAGCGCCAGCCAAAGCTATCACTGTGCTGAAATTAAGCATCTGCAATAGGATGTGTGCGCTCTGTGACCTGAGATCTCATTTGATTCCTTTCTGTCCGCAGCCTCCAGCGAGCTTGAAATCCAGTCCATCTTCGCACTCAGAACTTCTGCTCTGTCCTCGCCCGCTGTGCCACCATTACCCAGGACCACCTGAGCTGCAATTTAACCAAGAGAACAGGTATTATGCTAGGAACACAGATCTGGTCCAATGTGTGATCAAAAAGCACAGCAATGAAGAACTAAGATCATGTGAATATGTTCGTTTGGTTCATTAAAAATGTGCAGCTGACTCTACGTCTTGAGTCTGAGAGCATCTCTTCTGGCACATGTCCATATATGAGTTGTTTACACAGATGGGATCGGCCCCGCTTCCCAGCATTGCACACTAGTGGGCTCGCCACCAGTTTCTCTCCACTGACAAGCAAAGAAAACAGTCTTCCCCTTCTTACAACCGCATTATCTGCAGCTGATTGGACGGACGCATCACAGGGGGCTGGCTGCTGCCGACATTCCAAAACCGACTATAATGGTGGCTCAACCGGAATACAATCTCGTATTTCACGAACATAGTTCACTGAATGTGTTTCTGAAGACATTTTAACCGAGAAATGGGCCATACAGTTGCTGAATTTGTCTTCATTTCAGATCGACAAAGGTCAGTTTAAAAAGGGAGGGCCGCTCCTCATTTGCATAAAGTTAGTTGGATTCAACTTTATGCAAATGAAGAGAGGGCGACTTAACGCCCCGCTTCTTCAAAGTTCCCGCAGTGCTACCAGAATGCATTGCACGGTTGCTACCATAGAGATAAAAGGGAAGAGGGGAAAATACACTGACAATGAACACGTACTATTACGGGCCATTCAGACCAAAAAAATTACAGGAGGGGGATTGTCAATGAAACGGTAAGTTTGAACCTACTGCACTCCTGTCTACACATCCAGCTTTGCTTGCTTATAGTCTTTCTAATTATATATTTTTTTCATTATACTAGTTTTACAACAAACTGAGTTATCTTTTTTTTTTACATTTCACACCTGACTTCCATTTGACTTCCATTCAGTACCATACATCTGCTAAAAAAACATGTTTAGTTCTCTTACTCATACAATATGACATAATCTGACACCAAATTCATGAAGCCTAATGTGACATAGGTTAAGCCGTGACTTTGGTGAGTTCTCACCTTGAGAGGATGTGGGCGTGGTCAGCCCGGAGCCGTCAGGAGGGAACCGCGTGTTGTTAATTAATAGGTCAAACTTGGTGCTGCGACATGTGTTGGTGCACAGTGTGCTGTGCTGGTAGAAGTCGAGCTGACCCGAATCCATCATTTTTCTGGAGAGCAGAAATCAAAGTTAAAGTTAGTAAATGGAAGAAACGTTTGATCCCATGAGTACTGCCAACACATTTGGATGCTTTATATTCAGTCCCAAACTGCATCTGCAGATTTTGTTTTAAATTTTTCAGCAGTGATCCAGAATAAAAAGAACCGACTGAATTTAGCAGACTGTTTTCCTCCTTGACTGAACAATGTAACATTCTGAGTTTTATTTTTTAGATTTGTTTAAAATCTGCGGAAAGTTCTGCGGACTTCTACGTCCACAGATTTCGTGTGGCCCTTTTTTAATAACAATAATATTATATTCATTTTTTGACAAACAAAATAGAAAGATACATAAGTGCATGGATAAGCGCAGTTAAAGCAGGAGAGGAGGGCAAAGAAAAAGAGGGAAAAACTGGTAAAGTCTGTTAACAGGAAAAAGCAAGTTAAAAGAGTTTTGAGGGCCTGTTTAAGTGATGGTACGGTCCTTGACTGTTTGATGGGGTCTGGGAGGGCGTTCCAGAAGCTGAGAAGGATCTCCTTAAGTCCGGTTCTAATTTAACCAACATGGGTGACTCACGTGCCATACAAATAAAGTTGTCGGGAAAATTCACAGGAGAAAAAAAAAGCTAAAATAATACAAACATCCCGCAATGCAAGCAGTGCAGTATATTTCTAAATGAAAGAATTATTTGTAAAGCTGCATGGATAACATATTTCTATAAAATCCAATCCAATCCACTTTATATAGCACGATTTTAACCAACAAAGGTTTCCAAAGTGCTGCACAAAAAGATAATACAGAATAAATAAATAGATAACACAATAAAATAAATATATATATATATATATATGTATATATATATATATATATATATATATATATATATATATGTATATATATATATATAAATAAAAGAAACATCTTATCATAAACCTAGTGAAGTTGATTTATATACAGTAGCACTCATCACAGACAGTCTTTTTTGAAATATTTATTTACCAGAATCATTTATCTTGACAAATAAATTATTCTGATAAATGAATATTTCAAAAATTAAATAAAAACCAACAGTCAACCATGTTATGAGTGTTGCATAGTTTGTCCACCAGAGGGCGCTCTACAACGTCCCTGTTGGCATCACTTTGATTATTTTTTTATTTATTGTGTTTTTATTCAAAGGACTTTAAGTTTCCTATCTTGTTTGTATTTTTATACATTTCATTTATCAGAACATTAATATATTTTGATGTTCCTCTGTTCTTATAACAAATTATTATCATATTATTGTAGTGAGAACTCATAAATAACTACAAATAACTAACGTTGGGGAAATCTATTTATTTTTTGTAACGCGTCTCTGGATTTAAAAAAATATATATATATCCGCCGATATAGCGGAATATCAGATTTTTAATTAACCAAATACTCGGTATCTGCCTTAAAAATCCTTTACTGGTCGGGCTCTAGTTGTGATCCCAGGTAGAGTAGCTCATGTTCTGCATCAGCTAATGGGGATCCTAATAAATCCAAATCAAATCATCCATACCCAACAAAAACCTCAACAAATCACAAAGGCAAGGAACATAAAAATACACTGTAATACAATCAAAAATGCGGCTAGTGAAACGGTAAGGCTGTGCAATTTTGATCGCGATTTCAGCCCCTATCGATCACAAAATATTTTTGTGAAAACAAATTATTTTGGCACAGTACGTTTCAAGTCAACTCTTATATTGTTCTATTGTGTTCAGAATGGAAGAAAGGGGTCACAGCTATTAAGGTTTAAGTTATTTTCAATGAAAATTATTATTATTTTAAATATTTCAATGAATGCAACATCTTTCCACAAGTCAATGAGGCGTTGTGTTAAACAATCGCAATAATGATACCGACCAAAACAATTGTGATTAGGATTTTTTTCCATAATGGAGCTAAAAAAGCTGCATCTGTAACTTCTTTCTAAAAACATCAACAGAGCAAAGAGCAGCAGCAGCAGAGAAAGGAGTCTTGTCTCGCACTGAGATTGGCCTAAGTGATATGGTACATTTTCCCCCCAGAATAATCCCTGTGTATTAGACACAGAACATTTCCATCAGTCAGAGAGACACAAGAGGTTTGATAAAAAGCCCAGAGTCATTACAACTCAGCAGTGATGGAATGATGTCTGGTTAGTTCACTCATATAAAGCTACACGCAATATTTGATCTTGTCATCGTTTTGGATATTCTATTTGTGTTGGATGAGTAACATCTCTGCTCACAGAACATATGTAGGAGTTTGCATGCAGACTGTGCTAAATTATAATGTTGTGTAGTGCAAGCAACCAGAAATCAGTCAATTGAAATATGGCTTTTGGGCTCACTAATCCAAATATAAGTCCCCTCACCTTAGCATGACTCCACCCATCCGGATGGCTCTCTTCCAGTCTTTCAGAGTGGCTTTCCCGGACATGTGCACAAACTGCTTAGGGCTGATCAGTTGGTCTTCATACTAGTGGGGAGGGAGGGGGAGAGAGAGAGAGAGAGAGAGAGAGAGAGAGAGAGAGAGAGAGAGAGAGAGAGAGAGAGAGAAGGTATTAGTCAGGAAACCACACTGAGTGCAATGGCTTGTGGGAAGGAGAGAATGCTGATACTTTCAAAGTAAACTAAAGAGCTTCCTTAATCTATAATTAATTGAGCTTTATTTATGTTTCTATGTATCTGTCCATTAATCCATGCATTTGAGCCTGTTTTACATCTTGGTGTATATGTTGGTATATACCAAATTGGAGTTTTAATCTATTTCTAATCCTCCTTCTGGTGTTTCCTCTCTGTAAAATGATGAGTTCTATTTCATCCTTCCTGACCGCCAGAGGTTGTGCTTAACGCTGAATATATTCTGTTTCGTGCTTGCGCAGGGTGAGTATTTATTTCAACAAAGTCACCTGTGACCTCGGGTTGACCCGGGCCAAGGTATTAAGTTCCGACGTTATCCCTGAGCTACAGAATCTTCTTGCGGGTACGCAAAAACTCCAAGAACTCTGTCGTTCATCCAGTTTTCATAGAACCGTAGGTACATTTGTAACTTTCAAGTTAGCATAACGTTTCCTCAGCTCCTGTTTTGAATTAGTGTAAATGCTGTTATTACTGAGCGTTTTATTCATTTCAAAGCCCCTTATCGCTTTGTGCAGTTCCTGTGAAGCACTTTGTCTTACATTTTATACGAATGAAAAGGTTTACACAAATAAAGTTGGATTGACTGATTGATTGACTGTAAAGGCCACAGCAGATATGATGAAACAGCATAGATGGTGTACTTTCAATGTCCAATATTGTTTTGAAGACACTGGTCTAAAGTAACAGGCATGCTTTGGCTTTTTTTTTGCAGAAACAACTAGCACATCCAAAAATTCTTCTGTGCAGGTGCGTTGGAAAACATCATCAACCTTGAACAGAGAAAAAGAATCCTGCAACTTGCTCTTGCAATAGCATCAACGTTTTTCACAGAAAGCTATCGTTTCAGGTCCCTCCGGAGAAATATTATTTTCTGTAGATAAATGGTGATGCTATAGCAAAAGCAGAGTGCAAGAGCTTTGTGGTTTGGCATTTTAAAACCACAGCGGTATCTGTTTTAATACCATGCTGAGGGGATGTTTTGTGGTCTAGAAATGTGCACTACATACAGTATTAGGGGCTATGGGAGTCAGTCAAGTGTTGGGCAGCAGTGGGTAATGACTGATGATAAAGTAAATGTAAAAGTGTAAACGTGTATACCATATGCTACTGTATGCTGTAAAATATACCATCACTTCCTACTGCCTCAAGATAGCAATACGCCAAGAATTCACCTGAACACACCTCCCTGTAAAACCAGCACGCACATGGACGCAAAGATGGGCGCAGGTGCATTTACAAGTGTGACCTAGACGGAAAAGCGTTGTTCTTAAACTAGCAAAGACACTTGCGTTGGGCTTTGTGCTGCGCTGTGCCGGGTGTAAGATAGGGCCCAGTGTCTATATGCCTCTATATGCCTTATATAGTAGGACATGGATAAGCAATTGAAGACCAATAGTAAAACACTGTTGCAGGTGCCGTTTTGCTTCAATGTAGACTTAAAGGAACATTTCCATTTGTGCTATTTATCAATATATATTGCTTTGGTGTGAGTTGTACAGTGTTGGAAATACCAGCTGTAGAGATGTCCGCCTTATCTCCAATATAAAGGAACTAAATGGTACTCAGCTTATAGTGTTTAAAAACGCCAAAAAATACAAAAATTAATCCATGACACAGCTCAGGTTAGCTTGACTAACCGGGTCATGATTGCAGGAAAAAGACATTGCTGTTGAGTTTTTGAAATGTATGCTTTTCTGCCCATTGAGCATCCCAAACCACATTAATCTCCAACATTGGGCAACTCACAC
This sequence comes from Etheostoma cragini, assembly GCF_013103735.1. Lineage (NCBI taxonomy): Eukaryota > Metazoa > Chordata > Actinopteri > Perciformes > Percidae > Etheostoma > Etheostoma cragini. The sequence goes on along the minus strand of NC_048420.1, from coordinate 8,741,608 downwards.
CAAAACTAATCTAGATTGATAAATAACACTACAGGTAAGAGGAACATTATGAATTTTTATTTGTAACTGTCCCTTTAAAAAACATGATGAATACCAACCTTGACACACTTTACATTGATTCCTGGGCATACAAATTTCTTCACTAGTAACACAGCTTTACTCTCGCCACATGTTATGGGACAGCCAATTTCAACGTCTTCTCCATCAGTTTGTTCTAAATTATTAAAAAGATAAAAACATTTACATGTGAGAACACCGGAGGAAAACATGTTTTTGTAATGTAAAGCTGCAAAGTTCATTGGTTAATTGACTGTATATATATATATATATATATATATATATATATATATATATATATATATATATATATATATATATATATATATATATATATATATATAAATATATATATCTGCTTATATATACTGTTTATATCATCGATTGAGTCCTTTATTGTGAAAAAAATCTGATTGCAGCTTCTTAAATTTTTATATTTTGTGTGACAGTCGACTGTGACAGTTAACTGAATATCTTTAAGTTGCAGACAAAACAGTGAATTTGAGGATGTCTTGGACTTTGGAAAACACTGATCAACATTTTTCCTCACCAATTTAGTGATCCATTAATCGATAAAAGAATCAACAGATAAATCAATAATTAATCTAATCATTAGTTGCAACCCTACAGTTACGTGCATAGTGCAAGCATTGCTAAAACGTTTAAGTTCTCCAAATATTATTCTGATAATCTCTTACCTGGATGTGCTTCAACAGTCATGACAGCTGCATCTGTTTCAGCAGATTCATCTCTGTAAAGAAAGAAGTTGAAATTGTATCACATTTCTTCTTGGTAGTATCGATTATATCTATCTTGTAGCAAAGTATCTGCTTAGGCAAAGCACTCTCTGTCCCACTTTAATCAATGGTGGCTGATCATCGAGCGTCACTGTGGCTGTCTCTGTTGCTTTACATTGTCTTAAAGTGAAGTAAACTGTAATTTCAGTCTCAGTTAGGGTACACCTAGTCTCTTGCCAGACCTTCCTCCACTGCGCTGTGAAGGAAGGTCGGGCTAGGCCAAACAGCATTCTGGGATGGGAGAAAAAAGCGCTCTGGTTAATTGGCTTTTTTTTTTATACCAAGTGCAATCGTCTTGGGCGGCGCTAAGTGCTGGATGGAGCAACGATACCTTTGCAAAATAGCCTCGAGAAGGAACTTTTTTTGGTGGAACGTGTACTTTCAAAAGTACTTTTAGTTGTGCAACACAAATCTTAGGTTGGTTAGATAGTCTGGGTGTTGTCTGGATCTCTTGATATATATTTGGGATTTACCTTGCAGTTAACTAGGGGTGGGAAAGAAAAAAAAATCGATACAGCATAGTAACGCGATATTTACCATGGCATTACTGTATGGATACACAGACGCCAAGTATTGATCTATTAATATACATGTGTTGGTCAGTTTGTCTGCTTGACAATCCTATTTTCTCAGCAACACAAATGATGTGAGATGAACAAACTTAGACATTTATCTTTTTTAGATAAAACAGATGTTGACAAACTTTTCTTTTTGGGACATCATTTGAGATTGGGGGGAAAAATGGAAAAAGGTCCTAAATTGCAATCTATTGAAGAATACTGCAATATGTCTAAAATAAAAAACACAATGTTGTGCACATCCATGAAGTTGTTGGCGCAGGACCAAAACTAAATGTTCAAATAAGGTAAAGTATTTTACCTTCACTGTATTACAATACACCTGAGGGAGGCCAAATTGTGGGCTGAAAACGCAATATCGTATTGTGACATAAGTATAGTGATGATATTGTATTGTGAAGCCTCCGGTGATTCCCACCCCTACAGTTAACTATCGTCCTCATAAATCCACCAGTGTTTAGAATGCCAACACAAAGAAAGAAGAAGGTGAGGGACATCCGGGCAAAATTAGGGAAATCTGGCGTAATTTCTGGCAGCACCAAAACAATCCGGGAAATGAAACGTCAATATAGACTAGGGTACAGCCGGCTTCACTACATACCCAGTGGGGATTGGCTGGAGCTGGAGGATGACCTGAGTCTTATTCGGGTCATCTGGGTCTCCTTCACTATCCCCCTTGACCATCACCACCTCCGCCATCGACACTGTGACCTCGTCGGTGGTCGCCATCGCACTCAGAGTAGTCTAGAGAGGGGGGGTGCTTTCATACAAAAGCTATCAAGGAGTTTGTTCATCTGAAAAAGAATGAGTACATAAAATATACCATGAAAGATAATATCAAGCCCATATAATTCTCAAGTTCTTGTGTGATGGTAGGTACAAGTTGCACATAAAAATAGCTGGATTTCAGAACCCCAAATCTAGTTTTAATAGTCTAGCATTAGGATAACTGGTTAACTTTAGCTAGTTAACTGACCTTTTCAACCCAAGTGTAGATGTAGTATTGTTAACCTTACATGTAGCTAAGCATAGCGTTAAGGGCAGTCGAAATAACGTACAACAAACTTCTGTAAGAGCTGTTCAAAGAATTAATACATACAAAATATACCATGAAAGATGATATGGAGCCCAGATATGTCTCAGGTTCTTTGTGACGACAGTCAAATTTGCAACAGGATTTCAGAACCCCAAACCTAGTTTTATTAGCCTAGCATTAGGATAGCTTATTAACTTTAACTAGTCCACGTTACGGTAGCTAAGGTTAGGCAAAGTTCTAGTTAACTGACCTTTTTAACCCAAGTGTAGACATCCTATTTAACGGTGCATATAGCTAAGCATAAAGGTAAGGGCAGCTGAAATAAAACGTAAAAGCGTTAACAAGCTTCTGTAGAAGCTGTTAGCTAGATTTCGCTTTCCCTTAGCTACATGAAGAAAACCATTAACCAAACTTCATTAAGAAATTTGTCATTTTAATGTTAATGTTCTGAGAAACAGTAGCAACCACTTGTCATATGCTAAAATTTCGAACTAATCAATTTCAATAAAATATAAGGTAAAGTTATTTACTAATTTATACAAAGCTAACGTTACTTGTTTCAATAACATTTTGTATGTTTCAACCTTAACTGTATTTTCACCTGTGGCCAATTTACAGAGAATTTAACGTTATTATTAATTAACATTAGCTAACTATACAGTTAGGCTATTATTATTTACCCAACTGCTTTGTGGAGTGCTAATGTTGTATTATCAAAGACCATATCGGCAGGTAAATTACCATAAAACTTGCACTGTTAGATAACCTATGTAAATTGTCAATACAGTCAAACTTTTTCAAACTGTCTGATTTATTAGTCAAATATAACGGTAAAGTTAGTGTGGTTTCCCCTCGTACATTTGGGAATAGAACCCGCATTTTGTAGCATTTAGGAAGATGCTAACTGACGTGGGCTTGGTGGACCATTCACAGTTATGCTGAAGCTAAATCCATCCGTTCGGCTGCAGATAAAATACTCCTATGTGCCAAAGTTAAGTGGGTTATCACGACCGCCGTGGGCAGCTGGCTGCTTTTCGCTGTTGAGATCCACACAGCCTCTCAGACTAGGCTCGGCGGTAGCCATTATGGCTAACGCAAGGGCGTAATTTATTATGTGGTAATCTGGACAATATTGTGAACTTTACTGTCCGAGGCGGGTAAAGCTTTGCATTTACAGTGTGACGGTTACGTGCAGCTTGTCTCTGAACCGTACGTCCCTTCGTAACTCTGCATTTTAACTCTCCGCTCCCCCTCAAAATGACGTCTCCCTGTGCGGCGGCACGTACAGCAAACAACGGCACGGCGGCGGCGTTGCCCCTCCATTCTGTACGAGCCTAGCTGGCTGAACCCCATCCGCAATATACCCGAAATCCCTGGTTAAAACTACCGCTAGTGTCGTAAGAACGGCTGATATTTTACAGCCAAGTATGTTTTCAATCACATATTAAAAAAATTGCTTGTCCTTACCGTTTTATGAAGAGAAACGCAGCCCTAGATTGAAGAGAGCTGCGGCGCATGCGCACTTCGCTGATATGGCTTGACTTCCTGCTGAATAGCGCTCGCCTTGTTTATCACGCTCTTGTAAACCCTGTCAAAATTCGACTGTACCTAACTTTACTGACCGTGACTATATATATATATGTAAGAGAGTGAAGACTACTTCCTATTTGGTGAAACCTTCTGTTTGTATATGCTTTATTTACTATGATATATTTCGCACGTTGTGCATATCCTGCTTGTATCCGTGTCTGTGCATCCCATCGTATTACATTTGGAACACTGAAGCATAGAGCAGAGTAGTTATAGCTTAAAAGTTCAGAAAACTAAACCATTAACCTATGGCGAGGTGAAACATTTAGGGTGCTCGTTTAAATGTGAATTATTTATGTTTTTTTCAACATCATGAATAGCCTACATACAACAAAGCTAAGTGGTTGGATCTGCTTAACGTGGTAAGAGTTGCTCTTACCACGTTAGCTAAGTTTAGTTTAGCTCGTTAAGAAACTATCGTTACAATAACATATATATTCTTAATACGTCAAATAAAGTGTTTCCCTGTGCAAAGTTTAACAATATATAAAAGTGGTCGACTGTAACTTTCGTTCCTCTTTTTGCCATTATTAATGCGTACTGTTTTCTTCTTTGACATGTTGAGACGGGGCGCCAGGACGAATGATCACTAGCAGCCCCTATTTTAAAAATTGTGCTTCCGAAATCTCTTGATTGCGATTCCGCAAGAGGAGTGGTATTCCCCACCCCTCCTGTGCAATTCACTGCAGAAGCCCTTTTTAACGAGAATTTTGAACGTCCCACATCCTGGCTACTAGCAACATGTTCCTCACTCAGAGGTGTAGTAAATGTAAAATGACCTCATGTGTATGTGTGTTTTATAGTGACTTGCAAAATAATTGTGTTCGAAAACAATTACTAATATTTGAAATAGTCGTTATTATCGACAATTGTGTCGTCGGAATGTAAGCACATTTAATCATGCACGTTTGACCATCGAAAAGCATGATGGGTAAAAAACGGGCAACGCTGCCTAAAATTGTTGGCTTTCATTGGTTGATTTACGCACTTCAATCTTGCGTTGCATTGAACTAATGTGGGAAAATGTTCTATTAATCCATCCATGGGTAAAATCGAGGAGCACCTAGAAAAACAAAAGCCTTGGAAATGTTTGATGTGGGTTGACGGAGATTTGGTTCAAAATGAAAATGAATCCATCATGACAGATGTTTTCTGCAAATGGGGGTGCTCACTCTACCAGGCATTTTAAAATACTGAGGTTGTAAATTTAAATACCTAGGAGTAGGCTTCCAACCCCTTCATTTTTAAATTTAAATGTTCTAATTTGTGGAAGAAATACCAAATTCCGTTATTATATTTCATATTTGTTGTACGATTTAAAGATGTTTTGTGTAAAATAATGTCAGAAATAGCCTTCACAGCCAATAGACAATGTGTTATCTATAAATTTAAATCCCGTTTTGTGTTGTGAAAATTCCCAAATACAACCTTGGATACGAGCAAAGAAATACTTAATATCATTTTAAAGTACAATTACAAAAAATCTTCAAATATAAGCATCATACCTTCATCATAAACTTCATAGACTTGATACAGGCTACACTGTCACCAGATATATGAAACATATTTAATTTCTATAACATATACTTCCAAACTAGGGCTCCCAGCTAATAAAGACTATCTATTTCATATTTGTTTGATGTCTTGTCTTCCCATTGGACCTGATTTGCAATATCTCACTGTCAGCAACAATCATGTCAATCTCAATCATCAATCAATCATCAATCTAATCATGTCTAATGTAACTCATGTTTTGGATAAAATGAGGCACGGTGGACTTGGTTTGATCCGCGTAATAACCATAGGTAATAACATGGCCATGTCCAAATCTTTATCACCATTAATACATCACAATAACCAATCTAGGTCATGATAATCCTGTATCAATCAGAAGTGGGCGCCAATCCCTAGTTAAAACCCCCCACAAACTTTGAGTCCAAACATTACTCATTGGACATATATTTATTTTTTTAAACAATCAATAAAATCACATCAAATAATAGGCATATCTCTTATATATGATGTATAAAATAACCATGTATTCAGTAAAGCTGTGTAATGTGACCATGGGGATCAAGAGCTGAACTGCTCTGTACCATCTTGCAGGCTTTACAGCTGCGGGGGGTTTCTGGTACAGAAGGTATCAGTGGGTTGGTCTGATCATTCCTGTGGACAACATAAATAGCACACCATCATTAAAGGCATATTTCAACATTTTGGGAAATCCACTTACCCCTTTTCTTTCTGAGATGTGAAAAAATTGATATAAATAACATGTGTGTTATATATGCACCTACATGGAGCCAAGATTCAGTTAGCCTAGCTTAGCACAAAGACAGAAAACAGAGTCAAACAGCTATTTGGCTTTGTAAAAAGTTCAGAAATACCAATACCAACACCTCTAAAGCTCACTGCTCATTGTATCTTGTTGGTTTAACCTGTAAACAAACAGAACACAGGCAGAAATTACTGGGAGTTACATACTGGATCTGTTTTCTGATGAACAATTGATCCATCCGTCCAATATTTCTGTCATATTTACCTTAAACAAACATTAAACATTGTGTTAATTAATGAGTTTTAGGGGTGTTGATGGGCGTATTTTGACATTTAGACTGATCCAGGCTATCTGTCCCCCCTGCTTCCAGTTTGTACAATAAGCAAGGCTAATTGCCTCTTGGCTCCAGTTCTGTGCTTATTGAGTGGTTCAAATCTTCTCAGCTAAGTCTCCGAAAAAAAAAAAAAATACATGTGTTTCCCAAAATGTTGAACTACTGCTTTTGGACGACATTAAGAGGGAGGCTGGACGGAAGGTTGACTGTGGCCACCGTCTTTGTCATGGTTGTTACACATGATGGTAACTGTTTGTTAGATTACAAATGCTGTTGTAAATTCTATGATTAGCCCATTGTATTCAATATTTGTAACTATGGGCTTATATCATTGTGTATCAAGTGTGTAGTAATAGTTGATGATAACTAAGCAATTTTAGTCTTTCCAAAAGCCTTTTTCTTCTTGGTGTCTTTCCAGTGTTGCCCTTTAATCAGAACTTTCCAACGCTCGGCGGCGGCCATTTTCATACGGTGAAGCGCAACGGGCCCTTCTGATGTGCAGTGCTCAGGAATGGGAATCAGGCTCACTGGAGATCAGTTTCCTAACAGCACAGTATTAACAACAATATCATGTGATGTAACCCTGTTCTGACAAGAGACAAAAGTGAGAAAGGTAGTTGTAGTATTAAACACAGACTGGTTGTCAAATGGTGAAATTAATGTTCATGCAGCATCCATGCTGCATGAACGGCATGTTTTGAAGTCCTCATCTGGGTCAAGCACATGAAATGTTAACATCTGATTGTCAGAGGAACAAAAACGTATACAGTGTAAATACCGTAGCATACTGTATTTAAACCTTGCTATAACAGCAGGTAGTGTACAAGGAAGCAAACAGCTTGAATCTGTAGAGACAAGTAAAAATAAAGGGATGGTGCTGGTGTATTAATGTAGAATTACTGGATCATATCTTTAACAAGTCATGGATATAAAAAAAAGTCAAATTAGTTACATGAATGCAAAGTAAAAACTCCAGAATGCACAATTTCCTGCAGTTTACAGTGTGGGTCTGAACAGGTGATTTTACACGATGGACTTTACTTTTCCACGTCCCCCCGAGGCTCCATTGCAGCTGGGATTATTAGTGTCACAAGGCAGTAAAGCCCAAGTACTCTTACCCATGTAAAAGCTTAAGTTATGTATGGTATGTCAACAATTCTTAGTGAACAAATAAGTTCCGCAAATTTAAATGTGGCTTTAAAATTGAGATTTATAGTAGGGTTAAAGGCCGAGTCCATGTGCGTCATTTTTCTGGATTTTTCAAATTGAAACGCCCACGCAGCTTGAGCAAAAAGCAGTGACGTGGGTTACCACAGAAAGCAAATCATTTAGGTTATGAATGTGAACGCTATCACCAGCAAAGTCACAATTGCTCTTTTTATCAAATAAGTCTGGGGGACTTGAAGAGAGCATGGATAACAGTTTCAGTTTCCCGTCGGAAAGAGCTGTCTGACGGCAACGTAAAACGGTGAAAATATTATAAAATAGCGCACATTTATAAAAAAAAGGAGATTAACGTAGCGTCCTGTCTGTTTCTCCAAAAACATGAGGCCGCCGTGCAGAACACCACCCGACTTACTGTACTATACTGTAGGCCCATACTGTACTGTACCCCTACTATACTGTACTTTACTGAGGGCCTACTATATTGTACTGTAAGCCTACTAAGCTGTACTGTACACCCACCCTACTGTACTGTACTGTAAGCCTACTATACTGTACTGTACACCTACTATACTGCACTGTTGGCCTAGCATACTGTACTGAAGCAAGCCATAAAACAGAAACCACAACGGCATTCGCTTTTTAGAAGGGCTTGGTAATCATGCTGAAAAATAGGATAGTTGGATTTTAAAACATAAGAAACGGAAGCTACAAAATAATATTAAAACCTCAAAAAAAAAAAAAAATGGACTCACCCTTTAACAACAATCCTGGCCTTGAAAGCCAGTGGATGCAGGCAATCACTTCTGTCTGAGTTTCATGAGTCAGAACAGGCATTTTGATGATAGCTTTTAAGGACACCTTTCAACATTTTGGGAAATACTCACTTATACGCTTCCTTTTAGAGAGTTAGATGAGAGGATTGATTCATGTCTCATGTCTAAGATGGATATCAATATTCTGATCTAACTATTTGTTTAAGGCCCTGCCCAGAGCAAATTCAACATTTTGTCAGGCAGGAAATGTCTTTTGCCAAAACTCAATCCTAAACTGTACTGAGTTTGGAGGACTGTAAAAACCCTGTAAAAATGTATGCTAATTACATTGTGCAATATACGCTGCAATGACAATCTTTCCTCTCAGGATTGATACATCTTGTCAAGGTTTTCTACTTGGAAGCCTGACTTTTTTCCAGACCTAAACCAAAATTTCCTAGTATAGCACAGTATACTATAGGCCCACACAATCAGCACACATATACTGTATGTGCCGTTGGATTTAATAAGTTGGCATCTATCCTCAGCTCATGCCTGAATAGAATATTATTTTTGTGAATTAAGCTTTGAATAAAATAAACAGCTGTTTGTTCTAAATCAAACACATCTTTGCTACTGCTGTGGACTGAGAGGTAACACACTCAATGTCTTGCTCCTGTTTAAGCTATACAAATACCTAAATGGGACCACCTACCCTAAATACATTAACCTTTATTTATACACCTTAACTAGAAATAATTTTATATTTCTTTAGAAAAACATATTCATCTATTTACAGAGTGATCAAAGGTTTAAGTCAGTTTGGCGCAAGTGCACATACAGCTTACAGTAGCAGAAGGAACACACTGATTTAACATGGTGACACTTACTGTAGAGTGCACTGTGTCTTTTCACACTAGCAGGTAAAGGCAGGGTTTGTAACTATTTCCGAAAATAAACTTTTTTATATATTGTTTGAAATGGTCTTTACACCTTGACAGCAAGAAATAACTTATGTTCCCTGGAAAAGGAGCGTCATCTGTAGCTGCTGTAATCCTGTAAAAACGCTCACTCACTGTCCGCTTGGAAAGAACCAATGAAATGCCTCCTTGCCCCGCTGCTCATACTCTACCCCTTCCGTGTAAGAGCCAGACCTCAATGCGCGTAGCCACATTGCTAACAGCAGTCATGTTTTTTTTTAATCAGTTGGTATGATAATATTAGCTGTTTGTTTACTGGTGAATGAAGCATTAAGTAAAATTGCGTTCCTTTCTCTGCTCTGCACTGAAGCAGCGGTGCATGTGCACATCTGTGTGTGGGACAGAACCCCGAGGGCAGTGGGAGGGGCTAGACGGAGCACAGAGGGCGGGGGAGGGGTTGGACGGAGCTACGAGGTCAGGGGGAGGGGTTGGACTGAGCCCCGAGGGCAGGGGGAGGGGTTGGACGGAGCCATGAGTTCAGGGGGAGGGTTTGGACGGAACCCCGAGGGCAGGGGGAGGGGTTGGACGGAGCCCCGAGGGCAAGGGGAAGGGTTAGACCGAGACCTGACTAGACGTACTTTCAAATCTTGCTAGCTTTCCAACATCACCAACCCTGCCTTTAAATAGCTTACAGTAACCTTTTGGCTCTCGTCACCTTTTTCTATGGATTTCACTATTATTTAGATTATTATAGTCACAAAAGATTGCAGGCAAAGCATTGCACAAACGTTGACAGATAGAAACCTACAATAGTGCTGTATGAAATGTATCGTATCTTCAGTGGAATCCATTAACTCGAGGGCTCTAAGCTCCAAGACCTGATCCCCATTGCACACTTTCTGTGTTTTTACAAACCGAGGCCAAGGCCAAAAACAGCTCAGCTCATTCTATACACCACATGGATTTAGAGATACAACGTTGCCTATAAGATACGCATCAGGATGTACAATACCCCCCGTTAAAAAAGAACCCCGGTTGTCAGAAGATCCCACACAGAGAGAGGGCACGGAGCACAAGGTAAGGACGTGATGGGATGGTGATATCGCAGGGTGCTGAGCCTGAGTGACTTGGTTTCGATGGACAGCTGTGAGACGAGCGGAGCTCTCGTGTGACGGGGGGGCAGTGTTTGGAGACAAAGAATTTACAGTCAGCAGTGGCAGCCCTTTTCAGCGATCGCTGTAGGTAGTTCCTCTTCGTCGTCGGCTGGGTAGAGCACCTTGGCAGTGAGGCCACTCTTCACGCCGTCCCAGCCGTCGCGGGTGACAATCTCCCCCATCTTCATCAGCTCGTAGATGTCTCTGGTCAGCAGCTCGAAGGCCCGGTCCACATTGCTGTTGCACTTGGCCGACGTTTCCACGTATCGGATGCCCATCTCGGCCGCCAGCTGCTCCGCCTCATCCCGGCTCACCTTGCGGTCCTTGTTGAGGTCGCTCTTGTGGCCAATAAGGATGTAGACCATGTGGTGGGGCAGGATGTGCTCACTCACCTCCTTGTGCCACTCCCTCACATGGTCAAAGGTCTTGCGATTGGTGAGATCAAAGACCAGAAGCCCGCCCACAGAGTTACGGTAGTATGATGTTGTGATGGACCTGGAGGGTTGATAGATTAATTACATGTTAGTTATTCAAGGCAAAATGATCTTGATTTAGCCCTTCTCAACATGTTTGGACAGTTCTGAGGAACACACAACTGACACCTGCAAGCAAAAGGCTTTCCACTATCCTGATAATATGTAAGAGCCAGGGTTACTAAGCCTTTTGGAGAAAGTCTCAAGTCAGTTAAGACAAGTCCAAGCCTAGCCTGGGGTCTTGTCAAAGTAGTTCTCAAGTCAGTTGAGACCAGTCTCAAGTGAATCCAAGTCCCAGTCAAGTCTCAAGTTAATCAAGTCAAGTTGTGTCAAGTCTTAAGAAATAAAAAGCTAACTAATCAATTTGGATACTTCCCTGAGTACATTTACATATACACTATGTACTCACTTGAATCTTGCGTACATTTTAACAGGGAAGTGTTGTCTGAAATTGTGCACAGCCGTTATGCACTGATGTTTTTTTCAAATTAAATCAAAGGTCAATTACATATTGGCTTGTTTTGTATCTGACTGTAGTTTAGTGGTGGAAAACACACACACACACACACGCACACATATACATACATATATATATATATATATATATATATATATATAGTTCAATTTTTGCTGTTGCAACCACAACCACTGGAGCCTCCACGTCCCCCGTATTTGTATAAGTTTAAAAAGACATTGTTGGTCCGATAACTTCCGCTCCGTGGCAAAGATGGCACCCGGCAACCTTTGAGAAGTGTAGTCCCCGGTAGGGCTGGGCAATATATCGATATTGTATCAAGACATTGTATATGAGACTAGATTTCGTCCTATATTTTGGATATATCGTAATATGGTTAGCGTTGTCTTTACCTGGTTTTACAGGCTGCACCACAATAAAGTGATGTCATATTCTGAATTCTGAATATTCTTACCAGACTGTTCTAGCTGTTCTGTTATTTGCCTTTACACACTAAGTCATTAAAACATTTCTGGAGAATATTTCTCAAAAATCTCATCACCAATAGTCAACCATACAATATCGACATCAAGGTATTTGGTCAAGAATATTGTGAGATTTGATTTTCTCTATATCGCCAAGTCCTAGTCCCCGGCGTTACACACTCAACATTTAGACTGTTTTAAGTGCAGCATCTGGGTACTCGTAGTGCACTGCATTTGGCCATACTTTGTCAGTGTGAATCTACTATGTACTCAAAATAGCAAGTGCACTATTTGAGACACAGCATTAGTGTTTGGGGTGAAGAGACCACACACTCAACCCACAGAAATATAACTGAGAATCTTTTTTTAACACTGAAAAGAAACATGTTTCCAATTGCAAATCATTCAAGTCAATTCAGTGTAAAAGTGATGGCAAGGTACAGCTCTGCTCAGCTCAACTAACTGTTTTGGTACTAGTACTCGTTTTGTTTTCCAAGGAGGATAGTATTTCTTTGCATTGAGTATTTTTACTTTTAATACTTTAAGTACATTTTCCCGATGATACTTACATACTTTTACTTAAGTAACATTTTCATTGCAGGACGTTTACTTGTAACAGAGTGTATTTTTAGAGTGTGTTATTATTACTCTCACTTAAGTAAAGGGTCTGAATACTTCTTCCACCACTGCACTGTCCTATCTATTTTTATTGTTTGTTCCAGTCTTTAGGGAGCCAAGTCTTAAGTAAGTGAAGTATTACCGCAGTCCCAGCCCCAGAGTCTGTCACTCTATCTGCCAGAAGCCTACAAATCAGATGATCAGATCCATATTCTCCTTCATTGTACTTACATCAGGGATCAAAAATCATCACCTGAGAATAATTGGATTTTTCCACTGCTTTGCAATAATTATTAATGTTTGAATGTCCATGTTCCAAAGTGATGAGGCCTTTCTCCCATTAAATGCCACAACATTTAAGGAGGTCATCATTCATTTCTAGGTAAGTATCTCTCCAACCATCTTCGACTTTCACTAAAGGAACTGGAACTGAGTTTGTTGAACAGTATAAGTATCTGGGAACCGTCATTGGTAAAAACCTGAAGTTTGATGTCAATTGTGAAAAACCTTTCTTTTTAGTAAACTGTGTGAACACAAACAATGTTCTTAATGCTAGAGTCTATGTGTAGAGCCCCTTGTGATACTTGGAGCAAAGTTTCATGTTGTTTTGAACCTTCGTAGTGTTTTAAAAATAGTGATTTTGATGCTATCATAGTAGTGCCCCAGCCCCTAGCACTCCATATTCAAAAGGCCATTTGACCCAAAACGTTACGGTGAATCTTAAAAGCGGCGTTTCCGTCCTAAATATGCTTTTAAATGAAAGTTTGACTTGGGTACATTCACAAAAAGACCCTAGGTTGCATTTTGGCAAGTGTTACGCTTTAATTTGCACATGTAATCTAGAATGTTGTTAGAGATTTCTCCAGTGGTGATAAATTGTGTTGTGTGTATTAGAAAACCTTTTTGTACTCATGTCTTTGCATTGTTGTCTTGACTATTTGTATGTTGTCTGAATGTCTTTCTTCTTATCTTTCACTCCTGACTAGATATCAAGTTTCCCAATTGGGATAATAAAGTGACTGAACTGAAGTAGTTCCAGTTTTTGTGCATTATCTAAGTTTTCTGTGCGTAGTCTTTCCCCACCTGGTACAGTGTACACTGCATGACAGAAAACAGCAGCCTTACTGTATCTTAACTAGCACCCCTAAAACCAACTAGTCTACTGCTATGCCGGAATATATGGTCTGCTTTGTGTCAGTTTGTATGTGCAAATGTAAATGTTTTCATGTACAGTATGTGCACTATGCATGCACACTATAGATGAAAATATAAAGGTGTTGAAAAAAGATTTCGACAATGGGTATACCTTTACAAGACAGGGCCTCTTGTGTAGTAGTTGCCCTAGGAAGGATTGGGCTAAATGTAATTTAAATGAATTGAATCACCCCAAACAAGACAGTAACATGGGATCCTTGAGACCCCCAGCCTTGCAAAGATCCATGTATATACAAGTCCTAATCTGTGCCCTTGGTGGTTTAAAAATTGCTGTTTGATTTCACAAACACTTCTCACAGTCAGTTAAGACAGAAGAGAAAGAGTGGTGAAGCCTGAAGGAAAACACCCTCTGAAGATCTACCTTCAAAGGAGCAAGCAGATCTGAGAGTGGAGCTGCTTCCTCCACACAGAGATCTGCTTTGAAAGCAAATGACAGCAATGACACATTAAACACAACAAGCAACAGGGCAGATGAATGCAAAAACTAGATTTTAGTGAGGAGTCGAAATCATTGTGTTGCCCTGGAGACCGGATGAGTCAGTATCTCAGGGAATCCAACAGGGGCCTAAAAATGAGGAGGGTGCCCATCATCCGTGAATGAATGCTATGATGCAACTCGATTTATCCGTGTTTTTCTGGAGGCCAGAACATCATAACATCGTGGCCTTGTTGCCTAGCCTAAATAATCTCTTGACCCTTTTCTACTGTCTACACTTGCTTCATCACATCACAAATTCAGAGGAAATAGTCTTCATTTAATTAAAGGGTTATCATTTCACAAAAGCGGTCAAAACACGACAGCGAACCAAAGGCCTTTCCGTTATTTAATGACACATCTACGTGGTGTGGAATGGTCGTTGCATTCAATTCAGAGACATTAACGGTTACCTACACTTATCCCGTCTCGTACCTGAATCGTTCCTGGCCGGCCGTGTCCCAGAGCTGAAGCTTTATTTTCACCCCGGGCTCGATATCGAGCGAGCGGGCATAAAAATCTACCCCGACCGTGGGATCCGCAACATCACTGTAAATTCCGTCCGTGAAGCGTTTCAGCAACGACGACTTCCCCACAGTCGAATCCCCGAGTAAAATGATTCGGAACTGGTATTGCCACAAAATATCCATGGCATGACTAGATGGGGAATACCAGCGGAGTGTGTGAAACAAAGCCCTGCGCGGTGTGTTTACATGAAGCCCCGGCTGCTGCTGCTGCTGCTGCTGCCTTGCCTTCTGCTCAGGAAGAGACGCGCCGCACAGCGACCGCAGCAATCATGTGATACATTTACCTATGCCCTACTACACGGGAGATCACAACCAGCCTATAAAAGCTTCTGCAGCCAACTAGCCTATGTAATCAATCAGAGATACGCCGCTGTGGGATTTTAAGCCGAAAGAATGCGGGTTTCCCCTAGCCCTGTAGCCTATTATATAGCCTAAGCTCTCAATTTAGCCATAAACCCGCTGCTATTGTTGTAGCAGGAATTTAACTTTAACGGACTTGTTTGAAAGCACCAGGCTACTTATCAGTTAACAGTTAACTGATAAGTAGCCTGGTGCTTTCAAACAAGTCCGTATAGACATAGAGAGCCTTTGTCTATGGTGTGGAATTCTGGCGGATTATTTCAGTGTAGTAGCCTAGTTTTGAAATCTCGCATTGCCATGTAATATTTCGCAACTGTGTATTTGGAGCATATGACAACACACTGTTGTTAACTCAAAATCACAAGCGTTAGATTAGTAGCCTAAAAGGCAGAAAGAAGTTGCTGTCCGTGGTTCTGAAGTGGCTTCAGTTCCAGCTATGTTCGGCCTGTACGGTAGCCTATAGGTTATATATTTCCTTCTATATAGATTTCATATTCTATAAGCGTTCTCTGTGGGGAAAAAAGTACTTGTGTGAAATATTTAAATATCTGTTTTGGTTGACATTACTGTATCTAAGTGGCAATACATCTATGAAACAAGCAGGGTGTCCCTGAAGTGCTTGTAAAAAAGGTCTACATATCCCATCATGCAAAGAGGGTCCATGTGACCTTCATGCTGACCAATCAGCGGGCTGCTGCTCGGCGCTAGCGTATATAAGAGCACGAGAGACACGATTCTTTCTCTTTCTCTCAAGTCTTTCGCAAGGAGGAAAAGCAGAGCCAGAACTTCGGTAAGGCCCGCAACTGTTCTTGTTTTCTTTCGTCAAACGAAGCGTTAAATTACTATATTGCTTTCAGCTTACGTATGAGGAGTCACTGAACATTAGTATTGGTTAACGTTAACTCAAATATTGCCTAGTCTGTGCTGTAGCTAACTGTGAAACTCTTAGCTAACGTTAGCTAGCTAAGTTACTGTAACTACGCGGGGTCAAGTAGTGTGATTCTCGTTGCAACGTTACATGTTAAAGTGGTGTTAAAAAAACAACGTTACACTAACAATTAGGCGCCTTATTATGTAATAGACCCGATGCTAGACAGGATTAGGATGTAGCTTAGTTTAGCATTATGCTAACTAGTGAAACACGTGGCCCTGTCCTTTAAGACCCTGTGTAGAAAAACATCAACATTTTTAACTTTATTTGACTGTTTAGTAAATAACTATAATGTTGATACTTATATGGAAGTAACGTTTTCGTAAAGCCCACACCCAGTGCTCACATCTAGTGCATTTGCATTGTAATTAATGCCGAAAGAGTGTAGATCTAGAACCCGTACTTGCCTTCTACAGCACTGTCACTGATTTGTGTAATTTGTCTTTAGGCGCAACCTGAATCGTTAGAAGGAGCGGTACTTACTGGCCTCTCAACTATGGAGATCATTAGCTATGGCAGGTATGTCTACTTCTATCACTCTATTCTAACGTAGCAGGCTCCTATCGAAGCCGGTCGTGCTCTCCTGTAGCAGTGAACGGTCAACAGGAAGCCGAGATGAACACTTCCACCGACGGTCGCTGTTCAGTTCGAAAATAACTGCTCAAGCAACATTAAGGGGAAGGACATTTGGACTCAATCGCATGATTAATAACTGAAGCATATCGGGAAAAACCTAATCTATTAAAACTCCCATCTTTCTGCAGATATTTGACACTGAAGATGGACGCACGATACATGAGTGACCAGATCACTTGCAGGTACTTTTGAGCTGCACTTTTTTTTTTGTTTGTTCTGGCTGTGATGACAAACTTGCCCTCACTGACATTCCTGATTGAGACATTATATTACTGAGCCACATCTGCTAAAATTAAAATTTAGTTTTTAACAGCAGTGGATTACAAAGTTGACTGAACTGTTCCCTTTAGGTGACCCTCATGGCTGACTCTGAAGTGACTGGATGAGTAAATCTCGTATCAGGTACTTTTTTCTTGTCACCAAATCTTGTCCACATTACAGCATGCTATCCTAAGGACCGGGGCTTGTTTGTAGCTTTAGGTTCTCCAAGTGCATGCAAGATAATGGGGTGGTCTTTGACTGTTGTGGCCCCTTATGCCACCAGCAGCCACTCAACTATCCTACAGCTTACTTGTATAAGGAGCAGCATTCAGAAGTGATTTAATGTCTGTTTTTTTTTTTTTTCTTCCACCGTAGGAATCGAATGCATTTCAACCTGGTATCCTTGAGCTGCATGGGCTCGTCAACTTCCTGTCAAGGTGTGTAAAGACATTTGTCATATGAAGTTTATCTTTCTGATCCATGATGATTACTTGATACAAGAGGACTGTTGGATGAAGCTTGCGGATATGGGACTGAGATCATTGTTTAAAAAAAAAGTTTAAAGAAACTGCTGCAATACCCTTCTAAAGAGAATTGTTGTTTCAGGTCCAGTGACATGTTGGAGCAGCGTGACGGGCCGTGTATTCAGGGCCCAGAGGAAGAACATGGGGATGTGGCTTGAGACGCAGGTTGCCTAAACAGACTTATTGTAGTGGTGTTTGGACTTGTTTCTTTTCCTTGATGTCAAGAAATAAAATAAAATGCAAACAACTTTTGGAATCCTTTTACTTGAGTCTTGCATTACATGGTTAGGAAAACTGGAAATAGGTCTAGTGGCAGGACGTTTACAATAAAGCTACAGTGTAGAAGACAAATCTGGTTCCTGAGTTGGTTTTCAAAATGTAGGTGTAGTTAAGATGACGCTTATGTAACATTCGGGATCACTAAGACTTTTAATTTTTCCCCAAAAGGGGAAATTAAGGTCTTTACATTAAGGAATTTTGTAAAAATGTACATCAAATTTAGCTTTCATGGTGCTGAAACTGCATGTTGACAGATTTGAATAACCCACAGAAGTCAAACTAAAAATGACACTTGGATCCCATAAACTGAAGCACCAGATAATACTGTACTGTTTGCAGGAGTGAAACAAACTTAGTCAACTGAGGTTAAAATTAAGTAACATTTTATTGTGTGGTGTACCAGTGTTATTCATTTGAGATGGAAGGCAATTTCAACTCTGATATCTCAGAGTCTGGGCTGCTGCTGCTGCTTCGATCGCTGTATGTATCCCTGTGTCAAAGAGAATTGTACAGTCATTCATCTGATATTATGGAACTAGGTATACTAAATAAAGAAAATGCATGGGTGGGAATGTGAATTGTGATGCATGTTTACCGTGGAGACAGACGGCAGCCCTTCTGTAAGTAGCTCTGCAGCTTCCCGGCTGCAGCCAGCAGCAAACCAAGATACGGGGGGGAAGGCTTCATGGGGCGAGAAGTGAACTCCGGGTGATACTGCACTCCGACAAAATATGGATGATCTGAAACCAGAAATTAGATTTTTTTTTGTAAAGAATACGCATTAAATTGTTGATCTATAAAATCCCTGAAACACCATCAACAGGGATTCAGCGTTTCCTCGCCCGTACCATCAAGCTCTATGACTTCCATTCTTTCCCCTTCAACGTCTTGACCTACGAAGCGGAAGCCCTTCTCTTCAAAGTGACTCTTGAGCTCAGGATTGACCTGTAACAGAACAAAGTTAAAAAGGCAGCAGTGGTGGAAGAAGTATTCAGATTATTTACTCTTGTAAAAGTCCTGCATTAAAAAGGTTACTTAAAAAAAAAAAAAGTAGTTAAGTATTACAAGTGCTTAAGGTAGAAAAAATCCTCATTCACACAAACAATCCAAACAGTTATGTCACCCATGTTTTTTGTATCTGCTAATCATTTAAGCTGGACTTTATATTAGGCTGTAGTATTCTTGGTTAGATTAATTTATAATAAAACT
Organism: Etheostoma cragini; assembly: GCF_013103735.1. Taxonomy (NCBI): domain Eukaryota; kingdom Metazoa; phylum Chordata; class Actinopteri; order Perciformes; family Percidae; genus Etheostoma; species Etheostoma cragini. The sequence continues at coordinate 8,722,498 of NC_048420.1, read as the reverse complement.
GCATTTTTCTGGATGTTTTGTATTCTAAAATCTTAATTTATACAGTTACTAAATCGGTCAGGTGAATGTAGTGCAGTAAAAAAAAAGTACAATATTTCCCTCTGAAATGTAGCGCAGTAGAAGTAGAAAGTGACATGAAAAGAAAAAGCTCATCTGAAGTACAAGCAACTTGAATTTGTACTCACGTACAATACTTGAGTAAATGTACTTAGTTACATTCCATCACTGGAAAGAATACACCTGCTGCTGGTGAACGTACCTCAAAGCGATGTCGGTGCCTTTCATCCACATATTCTGCATCTCCATAAAGCTTGCCTGGAATACAGACCAGCTGTAAGCACAGGGCCGACAAAACAACAACGACACATTGAGATCAACGCAAGCTTCAAAGTTTTTCCTTACGCAATACGCTGTTGTTGGTCTTGAAAATGGTCCGTCTCTTCCCGAGCCTCATAGTTCCTCCCATCTGCCCGGGGTTGTGTTCGGGCATGTCGATCACCTGCAGACGTTCAAGCGTGGCGTCTTAATTGAACGGGCTTATCGGGTCACATTAAAACTAGATCACCGGTGAAATAAAAGCAAACTTACCACAGGATGCTTTGATTCGGGGTCAAATTCGGTTGAGTTGGCATCTGAGTGGAAAACAGACAAAGCCGTAAAGTCAGTTGTGATACAAGTTCTACGGCACTTTAGTTGAGCTTTTCTCCTGTTTTCTCGCTTCTTGCTCCTACTTTACCGGTAGTCTCTTCCGACAACAGATGTCGTGTTGATGAGTGGTTCAATTTCAAAGGTCGCCCGTACCTAGTGGAGCCTGAATACACTGGCGAGGAGCAATAACTAACGAAGGAGAATCAGAGGGCTAGCTGGCAGCAGAGAGTAGAAGCCATCAGGCAAGTTCTATGTATACTCATGGTGTTCTTACAAACTTGCCGATGCCTCGTTTTATGAGTACAGAACCTTTTTGTAATGTAGATGTTGGTACCATTCCAAGCATTTTTATTTGGATTATTTATTTATTTATTTATTTTTTACTAGATACAAATTTGGTTCCGTTAGCGCCTGCACTAAGCCATTCAGCTAATAGCGCTAACTCAACCAAGGGAAAAAAAAGTGTTGCAAAGGACCTTAAGGTGAAATTACTCCAAACCATCTCTTTTAGTCTCTTTTTAAAACTCACTACTTCAGACTGGCTTTTTATTGATTTTAATGTTTGTTTATTATCTGTCATTTCTGTTGTCGTTGCTTTTCAAATGAATGTAAAGCACTTTGTCCCGAAAAGCACTTTAGAAGTGAAGGTATTATATTACCTGTCCAGCCGAGCGTGTTTCTGGCAAATTCACATACAGCCAACTGCATCCCAAGACACACACCTGCAGAAACACTGATTTCAGTCAAGTTGTTCATAATATATAATCAAAACAAACATCCGCCATAGAAATAGTTATCACAGCATTGGGTTTAATTAGTATAGGTAAGATATTGCTACACTGTACCTAGAAAGGGTTTTTTTTGATTCCTGGCCCAGTTGATGGCATGAATCTTTCCTTCAGTTCCCCTGACACCAAAACCTCCTGGAACAAGGACGCCACTGAGGATAGAGAGGGGGGAAAAAAAGCTGTTAATGAAACTGCAAATCGAATGTCCAGGTTGCATTACTTACAAAAAGAAAAACGGTTCTTCAGCACTCACTCAGCACTGCAGAGTTTCTGCCATGCCTCGTGGTATTTCACTGGTTCCTCCTGCAGAGTGCTTGGCTCCAAATACGCTGAGTCTACATACTGAGGGGAAGAGACATGGAAACTGAAGGTGGCAGGTCGAATAGCTTCAAGATATACAGATGTGTTCAAAATAATAGCAGTCCAACATCCCTAACCTCATCAATCGCAAGTATTATTTCTACATGGCAAATCTTTTACTAGTAAGTGCTGTAGATTCTGTGAAAAAACAGGTGTCAATTATGGCCCATATTTAGGGGGGGAAGGAAGCAAATGTTGCGCATGCTGGTTCTAGTGCATTTCACACTGAAATACTCAACAAAATGGAGCGTTTCACACATTGCCCTGAGGAACCGCCGACTTTGATTAAAAAGTTGATTGGAATGCAGAATGTTATAGGCTGCTCAACCAAAATGATTTCAAATGCCTTGAAATGGCATCCAAAGCCTGAAAGACGTGGTAAAAAAACAGTCTACCATTCAAATTGATCGAAGAATAGCCAAAAGGGTAAAGGCTCAACCAATGATCAGCTCCAGGAAAACCAAAGAAGACTTAAAGTTAGACATGTACTGAATATGTTGAAATTTGTCAAAAGACACATTGAGGCCAAAGGAGAAACGGCACACCAGTAAGGGAGCAAAGTCTTTGTTCCAGATGAACAAGATTGATGTCATAGAGTGGCCAGCCCAATCCCCGGACCTCACTTGTGGGGTGACATCAAAAACGCTGTTTCAGAGGTAAAACCCAGTAATGCAGAGGAATTGTGGGATGTAGTTCAATGGTCCTGGGCTGGAATATCTGTTCACAGGTGATAGAAGCTGGTTGACTCATGCAACACAGATGGGAAGCAGTTCTGAGAAATATTGGTTATGCAACTAAATATTAGTGCAGGGATTCAAAGTAAAGCAAACCCTTGAGACATTTTTTCAGTTCATATAGTAAATGTTTGAGTTTGTAAAGAAAATTGCAAATACTGCTATTTTTTGAACATCCTAATATTCCTTTTTCTTCACGTTCTGTAAAGGTAGAACACAAACTTGATCACTGTTGGTCATGTTTTGATTTGGAATTGAAGGTGCAGTGTTCCCAATGCATTGAAAATATGGAATTAAAAGATGTACTTGTACTTTGTTATTATTCTAAACACAGCTGTAGATAGATAAAGATGAACTTTGTTAGTATTCTGAACACAGCTGTAGATAGATAAAGATGTACTTTGTTATTACTCTGAACACAGCTGTAGATAGATAAAGATGAACTTTGTTAGTATTCTGAACACAGCTGTAGATAGATAAAGATGTACTTTGCTATTATTCTGAACACAGCTGTAGATAGATAAAGATGTACTTTGCTATTATTCTGAACACAGCTGTAGATAGATAAAGATGTACTTTGTTATTACTCTGAACACAGCTGTAGATAGATAAAGATGTACTTTGCTATTATTCTGAACACAGCTGTAGATAGATAAAGATGTACTTTGTTATTACTCTGAACACAGCTGTAGATAGATAAAGATGTACTTCGCATCCCAAAGTTTCTGCTTGGGCCACTTTTATTACACAATCTGTGTAGGGTCAAAGGTTCAGGTCAGATCTACTTCTAAGCACATTCCTCATCACAGTCACAGTTTGGTGTGATCACACTAAAGGCCCTGACAGACCAACCCGACGGCTGACCGTTGGCAGAAAAGGCCTTCGGACTGACCGGTCTCCCCGAGTTGGACAAAAAAAGTGTTTGGTTTCTCCGGAAATGTCATGGCGGCTTGTTCACAATATGATCTCATATTTTACTAATATACTGCTGTGGCCTTGACCAACTGCCACTTAGCTCGTATGAAAGCCATGATGTCTCTTTCTCTCATGGGTGGGCCAAATTCTCTGGGCAGGCAAAGCAGAGAAAGGTGAGGTAACCTTGCTTCTTATGACCTCATAAGGGGAAGATTCCAGACCAGAACATCTGAGCTTTCATTTTCTCAAAGAAAGAGCAGGATACCCAGGGCTCGGGTTACACCTATCACCATTTTTCTATGCCATGGGACATTTAAGGGCCCATTTAGACTAGAGAAAGCGACCCAGGGATTTATTGCTGGGTTGTGAGTGTCCCCTGAATGGCCCATTTGTGTGACGTCCTGCCGTTGTAGCACAAGTGGAATTTATAATTCACAATTATTGTTTTCTGACAGATTGTGTATGGATCAAAACATTTCCAATTGCACTTGAAGGCAGCTTCATTTTATTTAGAAAGAGCGAAAGAAGAGACTGTGCTTTGTTGTTACAGGAAATGGGATTCTTGGGTTAGCAGAGTGATGTTTACTGTAGTCGTAACAATCCTGTTAAAAATAACTTTATGAGCGTCTTGTAACCTCACAACGTTACCCACCAAGCATTAGCATTAGCTTCTGGCAACAAGCACACTGTAGTAGCCATTGTAGTAACGCCAAGCTGAATCGATCAATATTGAAATGTATCAATAAAATAAGGTCTCTGCTGTATTACTGTGTTGCGAAGGGCCGCGCAATCAATTACAAAATTATGTTGTGTGGCAGGAAAAAAAAACAGTGTAATGTTTACAGAGTATAACTCTTTCTGGGACATTATATGATTTACAGTTACTCTTGAACGTATCACCTGGGTTCGTGTTTTGACAGAAGTTAGAGGAACCAGAGTGGTTGAAAGTTACACATTGCCACCGACAGGCGAATAAACAAAACGTTAAAAATAAATAAAATTTCTGATTTTGCTGGGTTTGAAAATGGTTGGAACATTTTGGATCGTCTTAAATACACAACTCAAAATACATAACAAAGGAATTTGTTTCTATACAGAAATATTACATCTACGTCTATTTTAATATCTATTTTTTTATTTAACAATGTTTCCAAAATTGAACTATTCTCATGTTGTACTTGTGCTTTGAGATGCCTTGTGTACAAATTGCTCTTTCAAAATAAACTTGCCTTAATAAATGTATAGAAAACCAATGTGTGCATACCTTAACCTCCAATTTGTGGCTGATGGCCAGGGCTGAGTGCTCCAGGGCCTTGATAACAGAAGCATAGGAGTCAGAAAACTTGGTGTACTTCCCAACTAGTGCAATGGAGCACTGCTCTAGCAGTCTGTCTGACCTGTGAAGACAGCAGGTATTAATCAGTAAACCTTTTGAAACAAGACACAAGTCATCCAGTCACTTAGAACAGAAGACAACAGCAGTTGTCAACCAAGGTCTGGCCAATATATCGATACTATATTTTGATATTGTGATATGAGGCTAGATATCGTTTAAGATTTTGGGACATTGGGAGGTTAAGTGTTGTTTTCCTGGCTTTTAAGGCTGCATTCGAGTAAAGTAATTTAATTTTCTGAACTTCTGAACCAACTTTTTAAGCTTTTTTTATTAACTGCCTTTAACCATTTATTCATTATATCCACTTTACGGAGGGTAATTTTGAAGATATTTTGTGAAAGCACCATTATCAACCCTACAATATCTACATTGGGATACAGCATTTGGTCAAATATTGTGACATTTGATTTTTCTCCACATCGCTCAGCCCTATGTCATTTAATTAAATCGAACTCACCTGTCAGACATCTCCTTCCATTTAGTCAGCATTTTCCTGGGTCGAGTCTCTATGGGCATGTTCAGTCTCCTGCTCAGGTAGCTCACCACACCCTGTTTCTCCAGCAGCAGCGGTACTTTGTAGATGGACGACACGTCGTGCACACAGATGACCTGGGACCAGACGGGTCAAAGCGTTTAGAGTGGCTGAGAGAGTCGGGGCTCTGCGTCGTTGAACACGACAAGAAAAAAAAAAGGTGTCGGCGACGTACCTGTTCAGGTTCTACGTGGCAGAACATGGAGATCTTTTCTTTGACAGAGGTCTCCAGAGCAGTGGAACAGCGACACATGATCTGTGGGCAAAGATGAGACAACACTTTAATGATCGCTGATGGGGGGGGGGGGGATTAAACCAACAACAGGGATTTCCCCCAGGGAACACAAACAAGAGAGAGATGAGAATGCAAATGCATGCAAAAACAAAACATCAGTAACCCATTATCTATGCAGCAATTTTTTTTATGTACATTTCCATGCGTTATTTAAAACAATATACATGTAAATCGGAGTTTGTTAGATTTTGACATATGCAGTATTTGTCACACACGTAATGAAATGTTTTATCCACTGGGCGTTTTATTGTGTAGTTATTCCCTTCTTAAGCCTTAAACATGCTGAGTCACCTTCTCTCACAGTGATCTTCCATGTCAGAGGCTCGGTCATGTTTAAAGGTGCAGAATTGGCTTCTTAGAATATGAAACATGAGGTGGTCAGATGTAATGTCATTTGCCTAATTATTTTATGCATGTCTTATTAGATCATGTGTATATAGTATACAAAACCTTTTTTTTTTCTCTCTGCAGTCTTGCCTAAACTCTAAGTTATTGTCCAATATCCCATCCTCTTCCAGTCACTCTTTTCTTTAAATAATCATCACTTTATCAGAATAGAGCACTGAAAGAGAATTTGAGATGCATCTAAGAATCAATCCCCCCACCCCTAATATATTCCGCCATCGCGTCTGTTGATTTCAACGGACGCGATTATTGATTCTTAGATATGAACGCCTTTTATTTCCCTACAAGCAATGTAACATTTCCAGGCTATTTTTAATTTGAAATTTAGTCCGGCGCAGTGCTCAGGCCACATAACTTTACATCACTACCAGCAAACTTTGAGGAGATCAACTAGGGCAAAACATCTTCACCGATCCGTTTTAACCGCTTATTCTCTGGTCCAGCTCCGCTAAAAACACTGACTCCGTCAGTGCTGTGAAGAGAAGTTTGGCAGTGCAAGACTACCGGTAGGTGAACGTTACCGACAAAGTTATCTTCACTTCACCTGTTCAACTGGACTTTTGCAGTTTAGATAAGCCTTGGCTGTCCTGCAGACGTGAACTAACCACAGACAGTGTCTCAGTCAGTGACTCACAGCATTATGTTGCAGCACTTCACGGCAGTGTTCAGCTACAAGGTGAATCCAAGCAATACACATTCGGATATTTGGCATTAAAAAACCCAGTGGCCTGCCAGGCTTGTACGATTATAAGGAAAACGCTGGTGTCCATCTGAATATGCAGGCATGTACACTGTAAAATGGGGCATTTTTAAAAGGGTGTACTGCAGATGACTCACCAGATCAGGGGACAAACCCAGTCCTCTCAGCTCTCTGACACTGTTCTGTGTTGGTTTGGTCTTTTGCTCTCCTGTTGCGCTGGGCTGCGAAGACACTACATATATTAAACTGACAGTATACAACTCTTTATTTATGTGCATCGGACACTTCTAACATGATACAAGAGGAAAAAACAGGGGCTCCAATCCAAATCCAGAACCTTTTTTTTTTTTTTTTTTTTTAAAAGGTTCCAATGCAATCAGTAGGGTCTAATGTCATAATTAGGGAGTACGGGATTCTTATTGCTGCAAACCAACCTTATTTAGTAAAGTTATCTTCTTAGCAAGGTATTTTGACCCTTGTGTTGCCTTCCTGTCAAAATTGAAAGTTAACACTTTAGTTGACGTTTTTAAATCTATGTTTTTAACTTTTCGTTACGTTTTTGTCCCTTTTCATCACTTTTTTCATTGTTTGTCACTTTGACGTTTGACACTACATAACACTAATTTATTAACTTTAGTTTTACAGTTAGTCAATAAACCTATTTTTTGGGAAGTTATACCTAATTTTTGAGTTAGTAAAGCAGAAATTAGGAATTATTTAGAACTAGAGATTTAGAAATTTATGTTAATGGGTAATCACAGACTGGAATATGTCTGTAGCACTTACATTTTTTTCTCCAAATGCTATAAAATTGAATACAATTCATGAAACAGATGAAAAAAATAGAGATTTGTACTTGTGTAGAATCAATGTTATTTTAGTTAAAAAGAAAAGCGATGTAGGAAAATGGGTCAATTTCACCCGAAGACAACATGAGGGTTGAATCACCTTTCAGTAAGTTAGTACTATTAGATCTTTTGTTCTCAAACAATATCAAACAAAAAAGTATTTTTTTCAGTTTCAGTTGTTCTGCAAAGAGCAGCTGACACATTTGCCCTCTGAGAAACCCAGACAAGCCTGAAGGAGTTGCGCTCTCACCTGTGGTATCAGACTGACGTGAATATTGCAGAAGTTCTCTCTCTTCACTTTAAACTGGAACTGCCTGAAGGCCTCGATGAAAGGCATACTCTCTATGTCTCCAACCGTGCCTCCCAACTGCAAACAAGCACAGGTATTACCGGTGGAACTTATGGCAGCCACTGCCTCAGCAGAAACCCCTGTGCAAAAATCACGTGAGTAGAAGCTTACCTCTATCACACAAACTTGAGGTTCTACGTGGTCGTCTTCAACTGGCACCAGGGCCTGTTTCACAACCCATTCCTGGATGGCATCAGTGATGTGTGGCACCACTGGAAAAGAGATATGAAGGATTCTTGGTTAACCAATTTCTTTTCAGCAATGCACCCCCTACACCACAGTAATATTGCTTTTTCACCAAAATCAGCTTGTATGTGCAGTTGTTTTAATTTTAAAGCTGCTAAAAATAATTATAGATGACTTTCCATTACCAAAAGATGAGTCTGGCTGTTTTTTTCTTCTTCTTGGTGTCAAGTTTCAAATCACAAATGTGCCAGAAAAAAGTTATCTTTTCCTGCTACAGTGCGTAAAACCGCAAACTCTGCGGTACATTCCTTTGATAGCTTCCCTAATAAACTTAATAATTAAATCTGTTACTTATTCAGGCTCTTTTAAACTCGGGGCTGACTAATTTGATGTTCAAGCGCTGCTTGGGTGGAGACCAATGTGATTTGGGCCCGAGATGACCCGACGCATTGCAGAGTTGCCTTAGAAAAGGGCCCAAATTAGTGTATTTAACAGGGTGCCCCGTTTCCATCACTGCCTCTCCAAGTTGGAGCTGAGAAATACCCGTGCCTACTGCAGAGTCATTTGTCCCGGACGTGAATGCCAATTCTAATGTTTCTCATTGCAGACCAACGCCAGTGGGAAAAAGGTTTAAAAGCAGCGGTTATTTACCCTGCACAGTCTTGCCCAGGTAGTCTCCCCTCCTCTCTTTGTTGATGACTGACTGATAGATCTTGCCAGTGGTCAGGTTGTTGTCTCTGGTCAGCCGGATGTCGAGGAAGCGTTCGTAGTTACCAAGATCCAAGTCAACCTCACCCCCGTCATCCAGCACGAACACTTCCCCTGAACAGAGTGGACATGGCACAAACGTAACACATACATATTCATTTTGTTTAATTCTGAATGTTTTGAATGATCATTTTCCCCCAACGTACCATGCTCATAGGGTGAAAATGTGCCTGCATCAATGTTAATGTAAGGGTCGATCTTGATGGCAGTAACATGCAGGCCACATGACTTCAGGATTGTGCCCACACTGCTCGCAATGATGCCTTTGCCGATCCCTGAGATGACTCCACCAGTTACAAGGATGTACTTCATCGTTATGCTCTGGTATCTGGAGATAAATGAGAGCTTCAAATCAAACAGCGGACCATGCAAAACTATTTACTGAAAGAATAAAAGCCTGTCATACACATATTGTGTTTTGGGGACATTTTTTTTGAGTCACTGTATTAAAGCAGAAAAAAAAAAAAATTATACACATCCAGAGATTACAATGCTGCTGATAAAGATCTCAATATGTAGCTAAAACTTCCAAAAGTAATCTAGTATGTAAATATTAGAAAATGTATACTAAAAAGGGGCACTATGCAGTTTTCCAGCTTCTGCTGGCAATTTATTCTATAGAACTCCCCTACATGTTTCTCTATGGAGCCCCCCCAAAGATTTATCTATAGAGCTCTCCCCACAGGTTTCTCTACAAAGCTTCCTCCTACAGGTTTCTCTATAGAGCACCCCCCTACAGATTTCTCTATGGAGCTCCCCCAAAGATTTCTCTATAGAGCTCTCACTACAGGTTTCTCTGTAAAGCTCCCCCCAACAGGTTTCTCTATAGAGCTCCCCCCTACAGGTTTCTCTATAGAGCTCCCCCCTACAGGTTTCTCTATAGAGCACCCCCCTACAGGTTTCTCTATAGAGCTCCCCGAAAGATTTCTCTATAGAGCTCTCACTACAGGTTTCTCTGTAAAGCTCCCCCCTACAGGTTTCTCTATAGAGCTCCCACCTACAGGTTTCTCTATAGAGCCCCCGAGTTCTAACACAATGTACGTGTTGCCTGGAACGCAGGAAGTACTTTACTGTAGTAATTATTTTACGAATTTATTTTAGCAAGGAAATAGCAAGCACGAAATAGCAGGACGTATGTAGCCTAGCATATTTCACAACCAAGCACCTGGAAGAATACCTGGAAGAATATTTCACAGTGGTTGGTCGCAAAAACAACTCCTTTCGAATGCGCTGCAGGCTCTGCGCACCCAAGTACCACGAGCTCATTGTTTCCAAAAGCTGCCGTCTAATTTGAAAAAGCATATCGATATAATACCCCAATCCCCTTACATTACTTTTATACTTTACACTTTTCCTTGAGTAAAAAGCTCGAGTTGAAACTTTATAAACCCTAGTATGCATACTTCTACTTGAGTAATGAATGTGAATACTTTTGACACCTATGTACTAGATAGAGCAGGGCACATTCAAAGCGCTCAGACACAGTACGGGCCGAGCGGGTGGAAACTTCCTAACTCCCTTGTGCTAGAGGACAAGTGAGAAGACCGCCAGTCTTAGTTACCGCCACCCAAAAAGTTTATGGGACAAAAATATCGGTTTCCAAGATATCCTTTTAGACACACAAGATTAATGGCTGTTAGTGTATCCACTATCCAATGCTGAGCAACGCATTATGGCTGTCTTAAAATACAAAACACAACTAGCTAGCCTCACACGCTCTCAATTTCGAACTGCGTCAAGCTAGCCAATTTACATGTGACCAGAATTCTTTCAAAATAAAAGCGAAGGTACAAAAAGTGTGCCAACATTCTGCGAAATAATTAATATTGACCATCTATGACAGCATTATAAACTCAATTTGGGTTTGGAGACCGATTAAATAACTAGTTATATCTATCAGGGCATGGTATTTCCAACATAATTTTATTTTGATCCTATTTACCGGACGTTATAGGCTTACTTATTTATTGTTTCTAGCTTGTGACTGAAAAGTGGTTGCTAGCTATCCAACAACAACATATCCTAACCTTGGTTATACTGTCTATGATCTTAACAGCATCAAATTTCAACTTACCACCAGTCAGAGCTGCACTTAAAAACAAATCGTCGACGTCGAAACCAGTTCACAAGACCCTTTGCCAGAGAGAAAATTTCGATTCAAATAGCAACGCTTGTGCCTGTGCGCCCCTAGATACCCATCTATCCTCCAATTGACTCTACACGTGTATGGACCACGATCCCAGGCTTCAGTACATCATTCAAGCACTTTCAACGTTGTTCTTCTTCTTCTTCTTATATTTGGCAGATTACTACTTTGGGATTATACCGCCACCAACTGTATAGGAGTATGCAACACCCTGAATAGAGTCTAGACCTGAATTTAGTCAACACTAACAAAATATTAATAAATAAAACTATATTCTTTTCATTAAACCAGTATTATTAAGAAAAAATATAAAGCTTAAAATTCCTCCCTTGGCATGCCCTTTTCTTCAAATATCACATGTATTGAGTTGTCTCCTTCCATTTCCTGCCAGTGCATTCTACTGTCAATGTATTTGTCAAACAAAAACTACATGTTTTACATCATCTTTTTCTTGGCAATTTATGCATATGCTATTTCCATGGTACATTGTTATTGTTGTTGTTGTTGTTGTTGTTGTTGTTGTTCTTTTTCTTCAGGGTTTTAGAGCAACCGGCATCCGTTGTATTGCACTACTGCCACCTTCTGAATCTAGTCCATTGCTGTGCCATCTTCATTCATTATAATCTCTCAAGAAGTCAAACAGCCATTTTACTCCTTTTCGTTTCCCATCACACTCTAGAACAGGGGGTCTTCAACTTTTTTTAGGCCAAGGACCCCTAACCCGAAAGAGAGAGACAAGCAAGGTCTAGAATGGCCTAACGCCTATACACATTCACTTAATGCTGGCCTACAAGACTAAGCTTCTATTTACATATTCACATATCATCATGTTTTAATGTCAAACATAAATGTGGAAGGAACAGTGAATGCAGTAACTTGACTGTATCTATCCACATTTCCTGTAGGTCAGTAAGCACAGCATCAATGTTGTTGAGGTGTTTTTTACAAGTAGGCCCATTTATCTTTGCTAATGATATGTTGGAATTATGTTAATACTGTACATTTTAAGAGATATTTAACTCTCTAGACGCTCTAGAATACTTCTTATATTTCTGTTACTCCCATGTCCTCATTTCGGTTGACATCACTTCTCCTACTGCCTCTGGTTGCTGGCATTGCTTGAGTTATCTGTTTGGTGATCTATGATGTATAGTAATTGCTTGTCAGACCTGTGTGTCCCATTCTCATTCTGGTCAAGTTTACTATAAAAAAGGTGTTTATTGAAGATAGAACATGCTAGATTTTGTGACAAAAATTTCCAATCATAACATCATAAAGTGCATACAGTCCATGATCCTGTATAAAGTGCCACTCACTGTTATGACTGTTTGGGAAAGCTCGCTAACGGTATCAACTAAAGCTAACTATAGCTAAGTTATTTAGCTAGCTAAAAGTCTTGTTGACAGGTAACCTTAGCTTAACGTTAAAGTTACAGCTGGGTCCTTTTAAATAATAAATAATAAATATATCAATAAATAAATCTCCGTTCTGGACTTTTCTTAATGTTACTCAGAGGCCTTTTAACCAAATTGTTTATTTGCTAAATTGTTAATCCACCTCCAGGCCTACCAGCCTCCCTTCTAACCCCACCTGAGTGTCTCCAGGCCTGGTTCTTGACCTCCAGGCCTACCAGCCTCCCTTCTAACCCCACCTGAGTGACTCCAGGCCTGGTTCTTGACCTCCAGGGCCACCAGCCTCCCTTCTAACCCCACCTGAGTGTCTCCAGGCCTGGTTCTTGACCTCCAGGGCCACCAGCCTCCCTTCTAACCCCACCTGAGTGTCTCCAGGCCTGGTTCTTGACCTCCAGGGCCACCAGCCTCCCTTCTAACCCCACCTGAGTGTCTCCAGGCCTGGGTCTTGACCTCCAAGCCCACCAGCCTCCCTTTTAACCCTACCTAAGTGTCTCTAGGCTTAGGTCTGGACCTCCAGGCCTACCAGCCCCCCTTTTAACTCCTCCTAAGTGTCTTCAGTTATTATACCCATCATGTTTATGAAGTAAATGTACAATAAGAGCTTTAAGCTACAGGATTACGGTGGGGAATTTTGATGAATTGCAAATGAGATTTGATGAATCACAGCCCCTTTAAAGGCTCTAAATAGCTATAGTTTTCCAATAAAAACTCTCAATACAGGCAAAGCCTTTCAGAGATAGAGGGAAAATGTTACTAACAATGGAGCCTCCTGCTAACCTTGAGTCGTGAGTTTGGCTGCTGTGAGCTGTGGCTACAGTTCGAAACATAAACTATTAGCACTATTAGCAACTATTTTCGTTCCATTTATGAAACACTTTGCCAATATTGACACCTTTTATTGCATTTATTGTCATTCTCTTTTTTTAGAGAAGTTGCTTTGCAGTGTAGCCAGTAGTTGCCAATAGCAACTCATTGTGCAGGGTTTCTGCATCAGTCTCTTAATGTCTGAAGGGACATGAATGTGCATCTGCATTTGAAGAAAAACCAACAAAAACGATCAACTTCCACACTCTCTGAAATGACCTGTGCCTCCCGTAAATGTATCTAGAGAGCATTTACATAACTTATGACCACTCATAGTGGTTTTACACAACACAGATACCATTCACACAGACATTCATGCACTGGTGGCTGCGGCTGCCATACTAGGTGCCACCTGCTCATCAGATAAACATTCACACAGGAATGTGAATTTGGGGTCTTGCCCAAGGACACTTTGCCATGGGACTGCAAAGCCGGGAATGGAACCAGCGACGAGAGCGGCTCTACTATTGATTCACAGCAGCTCCATCACAAGTAGATTTTCTTGAACATTGAAACAGAACCCAGAGGAAGTTTAGGTTTCTCTCAGACCTATTGAGTAACAATGAACTCAAATAATATTAAATATTTGCCCAATGATGCCAAAAATAATCTGCCTGCCTAAACTAAGTCTCTTATAATCGAAAATTAAATCAGGAGGACTGTCCTTATGCCTAATCTGTTTATTTACACACACACTCTCTTCCCCTTTTTCCAGCCTCCAACTGTCCACTCTGACGGTTAAACCAATCAGATTTTGATCTCTCATATCCCACAGTCAGCCTCTGTCATTTGTTGCAGTTAAACTTTAAGACTCTTACTTTCTCTGTTGCTGTCGGTTGTTGTATCAAGTCAATGCGACCCTCCTCCGCCTCATTGACCAATCATGTGGTTGCAACAACAGTTTTGTTGTTATTTCTTAGAATTTCTCATGGGGTGCCAGAAACTAAACACCATGGTTTTAAAGCAACACTATTCAACTTTTTTTACCTTGAAATAATGTTTACATAACCTTTTCAGTGGTTCGTCAACTCGTAACAGGGTGAACGGCACTTCTGCATTTGCCTAGTGGCTCTACCTGCTATAACTACACTATGCAAGTTTGCCAGATTGGGTAGTGGATCTGTAGATCCAACATGATGGGACAATTCCGCTTTCAACCTGTGTGTGCTCCAAAGCGGGTGAAATTACATAGTGTTGCTTTAAGGAAAAAGTGCGGAGCAGCACAACTCATTTCACACATGGGAAGAATGTTGGTGGCATTGCAATAAGCTAAACCTTCAATGAAAACAAAGATATTGCAGGCGCCGTAAACACAGGTGCTGAAGCCCAGCTCAGCCTAGCTGTCTCCTTGGGAAATATGCAAAAGCATTGCAGGCCCACCAACCTCCAAAAGGAGACAGTCCTGAAACCAAAAAAATATTTATCAATAGAAGAGCTTCTTTACAGTAAAATTGTAGTATTTAAACAATTTCATCTTAGCCTGTAGCTTAAAGCAAATGGTCTATACCAGGCATTCAGAGACAGCTGAACACTGTGTATGTGTGTTTGTGTGTGTGTGTGTGTGTGTGTGTGTGCGTGTGTGCGTGTGTGCGTGCGTGTGCGTGTGTGTTTGTGTGTGTGTGCATGCATGTGAGTGTGTGTGCGTGCTTGCGTGTATGTGTGTGTGTGTGTGTGTGTGTGTGTGTGTGGGGGCGGTGATGATTCAGAAGTCAGATTTCTCACAGGAACAGCCACTTCACTAGAAGCAGAAGCACATTGCAGTTAGCCAGTGAGGAAAGATTTTTAGTTTTTTCTCTTTGGTAGGGATCTGAGGGATCCACAGAGAAGCGTTCAAACATTCATTTTGGATATTTTATTTTCTGACTGTCACAATGTCCAGAGTTGCCAATCAGTCGAAGCTGCGGCAAGAGAGGATGAGGGAGATCAACCAGCGGGTGAGTTGACATACTGTTCATCATTGAGTGTAACATTAAATACAAGGCATCCGACAGGCTTCGGCTTCTGCCAACCTGCGTTTAGTAGGACAGGCAAAAGCTCAGATAAGTTATGTCTACTAGTAAGTTGTGTACGTTTTAATTTTCTGTTTCAGTTTTTGTCACTTCCCCCCTCTATATTACTGTGTCTTTTCCTGTTCTTGCACTCTCAGCCATATAACATTTCCTCATTTGGACACAAGGCCTGCTCATTTCAACACAGCAAGGCCTCCCAGGACATGGGCCCTCATATAGCTGCATTGGCACACCATTTCTCATGTAGATAGAATAGGCCGTTAGGTATTTGTGAATGTAGGTGTTGGTGTCTATGAACGTTTGCTTGAACACTGTGTGCTAGCTCCCTGGACATTAACTATAGCAACTGTTGCCATAGAAATGGCAGTGGGTGTGTGTGATATTACTGCTTTCTTTGAGAAGGTTGTAGGCCTCACTGTTTAAAAATAAACATATAACGTTTCCTAAGGCACCAGCCTTACTGTACCAGTCCTGAACTATGGCTGTGATTAATATTTCTCCATGATATGTTTTTTCTCTAAGCTTAATACATATATAAAAAGACAAATTCCACTATTAAACTGTTCCTACTCCCAGGAGCTGACGGTAATAAGCTTCTGATGTGAGGTGCCTGTACACAATGTGGGCAATGAGAATGATCAATTCAATGTAGC
The DNA here is from genome assembly GCF_013103735.1 of Etheostoma cragini. Lineage (NCBI taxonomy): Eukaryota > Metazoa > Chordata > Actinopteri > Perciformes > Percidae > Etheostoma > Etheostoma cragini. The sequence continues at coordinate 8,706,490 of NC_048420.1, read as the reverse complement.
CTACATATGTCACTTGGAGATGGCTCTTGCCACCAATACAGGTTGTCAAAGCTTCACAGGGAGGACCTCTTGAGTTTAAAGGTGAAATAGTTTTTTTTTTTCGGTTGGCGTTTGTAAAGTAGAGTGTGACTGTAGAAAATATGGGTGTGGTCTTTGTGACGTCACATGTACATTTAAACATTTAATAGCAGTCAGTCCGGGTTTTGGTACAGTTGGATTTCATAACAAAGTGAATGGTAACTAACCTCAGGTAAATAACTTAAAAAATAGAAGAAGTCATTGACCAGAACTTCTGACATGGAAAACATTTTTTTAATTAATCAAAAATAAACTAAAGATAAATTACCAATACAGAACGGTTTGATCTGAAAACAAATCTCTTTGTACTTTTTTTATAAGAATATTAAATATAATGCAATAACAGTTAGAAGAAAGGATCAAAGAGTACCCAAACCCCTCTAGATACAAATAAAACTAAAAGAATTACAGAGCCAGCTACAGGCTCTCGAGGCTGGCAAGAGTTGTGGGCTCGAGAGCATCTGCCCAGAAACATCCCTTTCGTCCTGTTTCCTCAATATCAGAACCATCTCCAAAATACAAAAACCTATTGTCCCAGCCCAACTTTGAAAAGGTAGTCCATGCCCTCATTTTCTCCTGTCTTGATAACTGCAACTCTCTATTAAGCGGAATCCACTACAGACCCCTTTCACGCCTCCAGCTGGTCCTGAACTCAGCAGGCAGGCTTCTCACATCACTCTAATCCTAGCTTCACTTCTCGGCCTCTTTCAGAATTGATTTTCGGATTTTACTAATCACTTTTAGAGCTCGTCTGGATCCAGCCCCAGACTATGTCTTGGAGATTCTGACCCCATACCAGCCTGTTGGCAGCCTCAGATCCTCGGGCAAGATCGTTCCAAAGTTGAGGCTAAAAACCAGTGGTGATCGTCTCCGTCAGGACGCCTCGGCTTTGGGACAACCTACCCGTGGAGATAAGGCTCGCTGAATCACTGACTTCTTCTAAATCACTTCTTAAAACCCATTTTATACACTTATGTGATGTCATTGCTATTTATTTATTTTTCCTCTCACCTGTTAACTTAATTTTGTTCATTGAGTATTTTTTTCTGTCCTTTAAAGCTGTCCCATCTTACTTATTTCACTATTGAACGATGTGTACATATTGGTCAACGTTCTTACTTTGAACTCGTAAAATATGGACCCTTGGGCGGTGGCTGTCAGCATCAGACACGACCCAAAAAGCCGCCTTCAGCGTGTTTGTAGAACGCACCTGGCAGAGCAGCAGCTACACAGCACTTGAAGTTGACATAGTAGGATATTAAGAGCAACAATGGTACAGAGTAGTAATTAAAGGCTGAAATTCCGTGTAGGGTGGTTGCTTGGAGTGGTGGATGGATCAATAAACACAAGACTTTCACCCATAAGACCAGGGTTCGCTGTTGCTTTCTTCTTCCCCTAAACCCAACTGTCCCGTTCTTCTTTTCTTAAACCCAACTGTCCCGTTCTTCTTTTCTTAAACCCAACTGTCCCGTTCTTACTTTCTTAAACCCAATTGGCAATGTATTGATGTATCGCAGTGGGAATCAAACCCCAATCTCCCACATTAAAGGTATGTGTCATCTGCAACATCACAACCCCACTTACCTTTTGTAAGCACACCAATAAATAACCAACAAAGTACTTTTGGATATGACGCTAACGATTTCTTTAAGCAGCATAATAACACCAAAAGCACCAGAACAAGCGTCCGTATTTTACGCGATGGGAGTGAGAATGTGTTGAATGGGTATGTGTATCGATTGGCATTTGCTGTTGTTTCCTCTTTTTAAGCGCTTGTAAGCAATTGTTTTTAAAAGGTGCCATACAAATAAAGTTATGTTAATATTATTATAATTATTTATTAATAAAACACAGTAGCCCTACACTGCTGGCAGTTCTCCATAAGCGTTTCAACCTTGTTCTGGTGTCAGGATATTTACCTGAGATCTGGAACCATGTACTCATCGGACCTATTTTTTCTATTGGACCCTAATAATTACCCAGGCATTTCTGAATTTGTGAGAACAGTAGTCTGGGGAATTTTTTTTAAACTGTATTTTTAGTGGTGTTCAATTTTATTCCTGTCGTGTCAGTGAATTATGTGTAGCATTGTCAGTATTATGTCGGTCAGGAAGGCTAAACTTACATTACCCAGGGTGCTATGCTGCCCCTTAGGAATCAATCTGGGTTACTTCTTTCAGCCCATTTCACTGCAGTTTGCTGAAGACTACAGCAGATATCAAGTCTGGATGTGGTAAGACAATGGATCAGTCGGATGCCAGAACAACTACTGCAAAATATACTTAGAGGAATGAAAATAATGTACATGCATTTACAAGTGTAGAATAAAATGCACAACCTATATACATAGACATGCTCTAATTATGCTATTTGTATTTATTTAAAATCCAGACTGAAGTCGTTCAGATCATTGGAGAAGTCCTTGGTAATACGTTTGACAGAAGCAGAGATACAATATCATATATTATAAAGAATGTCTTGGGATTGTTAGAGAGAACCAGGATCTGGATTCATTAAGCATCTCAAAATAGGAAATGAGCATGGCAGAAGGACATGTTTTGGTCTTACTTTCAGGACTAGGAATAAAACAAATGGCTCATCTCCATCAGAGATATCCGTCCATCTAACTGTGAGAACACGGATGTTTAGTCAGACTTGAATACAGCGTTGGAGGCAGAGCCCCATTCATTGCTATTATGGTTGCTCAGTGGTGCATGAATCCATAACAGTTCAACTTCTGTGGATAAAATGACCCGGCTGATCAACTCTCACTATTATTAGTTAGTTAGAAAAACTAAATCTGTCTTCACACTTTTACCCCTTTTTGCAACAGACGACGTATATATGGGGCAGATATGTGCTAAATCCCTGAGCCCTTGTTTAGATACCTCCTCCAATAACAACCATAGACAGCCTTTGCCGGGTCATGTGGCCATGTGATTCAAAATGTTAATACTAATACATCCAGCCAATCAAACAGGAGAGCAGTAGAGCTTTGCATTCTAATTATTTCATATTTGCTGGATTAAAGAAAAAAACTTTAAAAAAAAACTTTTTTTTTCTTCTAATCCCTCTAATCCACTATAATCCTGATAATAGTCAGAGAATAGGCTACTGCTACCCTAATGAGCAAATTACATACAGCATCATTTGTTGAGTTTTTCTATACACATGAGCTGGGTTTGGCTCAGCGTGGCTCAGCTTGGCCCAGTTTAGCCCAGCTATGCTGTGTACATCAGCCCAGCACAGTAGGGATTTGGATTTTCCTTACAAAGAAAGTGTGTCTACAATGACGGCAAGTCTATCACACACCATTATTTCAAAAATAGCCTAAATGTGTAGTATTCAGATGTAGCAAAATCTGATTTTAATTTTAATTAAATTTCACAGCTAAATTGTTGGTGGCTGATGACAGGTGATTTGATGGGTGTCTAAAAATGCCAAAAAGACACAACCGGTCTGTTCTAGCGGTGTCAACAAGTAAAGCATTGCAGTTTATCTCCCGCTTTACAACCTGCCCTTTAATACCCTTTGTCTGATCGGGGTCATAGTCTAGAGAGGTTAGGAGAAAGATTTTTACTAAATTGCTCAGTCAACAGTAACTAAAAGCGGAACCCCAATTTTTTCCAAATAAACGTTCTCATTCTCACAGATAAAGCTTGAGGGTGAGTAGCAGGGCTGACAGGGCTGGGTCTGTGTGGATGACATGCTCACCTTTGAATCTCTCTACCTGTTGCAATACTTAACAATGTCAACTACCGTTACAAAGCATCATGATCTTACAACCATGGCTGTACTGCATTGTACAATTTGCCCTGACCCCGGGGTAGTTGGCAGAGCCACAGTGTAGCAGTTATGTTGTTTCCATCATCCTCCGTCCCATAAGTCTTAGACACACGCCATATATTTTGTGCTGACACAGGTCAGTGTGGCGATGCCATGTAAAAAGTTCTGCTTTCATCTTCAAAAATATATAGGAAGTCTTGTCTCTTTCTTTTCCAGAATAAAGAGAGAGAGCACATGAGGGAGCGAGAGAAGGTGGCAAGAGAGAGGGAGGCCCGTTACAGCAATGGTCACCTCTTCACGTCATTGACAGTGTCAGGAACCACACTCTGTTCAGCATGCAACAAGAGTATTACTGCCAAGGAGGCGCTCAGCTGCCCCAGTAAGTAACATAGCTACTGCACATTTTACAGACACACACATGAATGCTATGTAGGAAGCTAGTACATTGGTTGGTACCAGCTTATTTGGTGGTGCACTTGGCTTCTCGGGATAGGCCGTTGCTCCAAAAAGAAGATACAGAATAACGTGTCCGTGTTCTCTATGTCTTTATTTTTTCCAGCTTGCAATGTCACTATCCACAACCGCTGTCGAGACACTTTGCCAAACTGTGCCAAAATGAAACAAAGGGTAAGACACAGGTTACACCACAAATCATCACACCTCAAATTATTGACAGACGGTATTAACATATTTAGAGTTTCCTCTTGGCTCTATTATTCATGGTATTTTCCTTCCAGAGGCCCTTTTGGGCCTATTGGGCTGTCTAATTAATTATGAAAAAGACGATGAAATCTTTGGTCATTTCTAAATTGCACTGTGAGACCACCAAACCAAACAAACAACCACCAAAGAACCATTTTGGAGCTTTTGCAAAATCATGAGAGAGTCACACAGTTGGGACCAAAATTCTCCCAATGTGACCACACAAAATGATAGTGGGTAAATCAGAGTGGCATAGATGCTCTTACACAATTATTTTTATTAACATCGCAATTCTATTAACCATCAAGTTAATAGCCTCAAACTGATATCCCACATTCTGACACAAATTATAAATAAGTGGAAATATAAAACACACAAACCTTTTATATCAAACAAAGACTATAAACCATGAGAGAGGAAGAATATGAATAGCAAGTAGTCACACAAAGTGATTACACAAAGTAGTCACACAAAGATTACACAAAACAGAGGATGTAATTTTACACACACGTTATTTCATTTACCATTTTCCATGTAGAGCATGCCTGCTGTTGGAGCCACAGTGTAACTTTCTTTCTTGTTCTGTTAATGTAGCACATTGGTGACATGAATGTACATACAGATTTGCGTTTGATTACTGGGTGGAGCGTTGGCACCGGAAAAGCATATAGGTAAACAACAGGTTCAAACTGCTTTTAACCGTGTCAGCATGGCGTAAAAGTTCACGTTGAGTCTTTCATTCATAGGCCTATACCTACATTAGGCCAACGCGGTGCAAGAAAGAACATGTTCAGATGTGTTCGGGTTGCCAATAACCAATATCCAATACATTAAATAACTTTAAGCGAGGTGACACAAGACTGTGAGTTCCCTCAGCAGCTCCATCAGCAGCAGACTTTTGCACCCTCAGTGTAAGAGGGAGCGCTACCCCAGTTCCTTCGTTCCAGCAGCCGTCAGACTCTTTGATACAACATTATAACGTAGCACTACTAGCTGATTCTGCAAGATGAGCCCATCCCTGGACAATGTTCTGCACTATGCACATGTTTTCATGCATCACTCTGTGTCACCTCTGCTGTTTAATACATATTTTCTATTCATAAGTAACGAAGAGATTGAAAAGTGGCGGATGGTCAGCCACTGTGGTTTTTTAGTAAACAGAGATATTTTGTCTTCATCTTCATTCAAATTTAACTTAGGGGTAGCTGTAGCTCAGGCTAAGTTATATATCTATATATATATACATTTATAGGGCGTTGGGTTCAGAACAGTTGCTGGTTCGTCCCCATGTGGTAGCTGGAGAGGTGCAAGTCACCCCCTGGCACTGCCAAGGTGCTCTTGAGCAAGGCACCGAACCCCCAACTGCTCGGGGTGCCTTTCCAGGGGCAGCCCCCTCACTCTGACATCTCTCCATTTAGTACATGTATAGGTCCTGAGCATGTGTGTGTAACTCAGGGCTGTGTGTAATGTGTGTAATAACAACAGAGTGAAAACATTCTAATTTACCTTGCGAGATTGAGAAAGTATACATTATTATTATTAACTTGGTAGAATAGTGACAACAATCTATTATTTTCCAGTGTTTCGGGATCAGTTGCATAGGCTATTTATAATGAATTGAATCTCCCGCAGTTCAATACATTTTGATGGAAGCAGTTTGGTGTGTGGTGGTTGACTTTGGCTGAAAACTTCACTCTGTTTAATTTGTCAGCACCCACATGTCAAAATATGTTCCTCGGGGCTCTGGTGCCCACAATCACATTTATACCTTGGCAACGTGTTGTGAATCTCCCTGTGGCAAGTGCAGTTCTACTCTTAGCAATATACTTTGAATCTTCCAGCAGCTCAGGGGGCTATGATGATGGATGACATGTATGGACAAAATAAAAATAAAAACTAACATCACACTGTATTTAATGTGCTATGTGGTGATACACATCAAAGGCCAACACCTGATTGCTGTCACTATGGAAAATATGGAAAACAACTTAATCGAATTAATAAATCAAGGCATTGGCTTAAGATGAAAGGATTTAAAAAAAACTTTTTCTGTAAATGTTACATACTGACTTGTGTTCTTGATTAACACAGCAGCAGAAGACTGCCCCGATGCGGAATAACTCCTTGCAGAATGTTTCACTGCGCACAAAAAGTAAGAGCTACATACACACACATGCAAACACCAACTTTCAGTCCCTTCTTACCTCAAGTAATTCTCCTTTTGCAATTTCTACTTTTTCTGTTCTTCCTCCCTCTCTTAAAAAATGGTGTTTTCTGTTCTTTATTATCAAATTCATTTTCACCTCCTACACCTGTTTGCTTTATCTTCTTCGTGATTATATTCCTCTTCTTCGTCCTACATCTCCATACCTTGTCGGTCTCCCTTGTGTTCTTCTACCCCCCTACCTGCAACTTCTTTCATTCCGTAGCTCCTGGAATGCGCGAGCGCCCAAGTTCAGCCATCTACCCTTCGGACAGCTTCCGACAGTCACTGCTGGGATCTCGCCGTGGTCGCTCCACCCTATCCCTGTCCAAGAGTGTCTCCACAAACAACATTGCAGGGTGAGCCTCATTTTCATTAGCCAGCAGCTACAATACAATGTGCATTTCTTAAACCAAGCTCAGACACAGGTTCCCAAGGATATGGTCTTGCTTCGCCTTACTGTTGGTCTTCCACAAGGACAATAATTGTAGCTCTTATCCTGCGATTTGGCATTCTCATTTCAAGATGTACAGATGAAGCCCTATTCAGACATGGAGCCTTTCCTTTCTGGATGTTATATACATGGAGCTCTCTGCGGCTCGTATAAATGGAGCACCACATTGGACTTTGGATTTGTGGCTCAGCTAGGCTGAGTCCTTGAAGTGCATGTTGTAGACTTTTGTTTCTGCCCTCTTGCTGCTGCCTGTGCATATGTTTGGTCCAGTGTGTCTTGTGTCCGTCTCTCTGTCAATGTCTTTTGTTTGTGTGTCTGTTTTTGTGTGTTTTGCTTGTGAGCTGCAAGCTTTGTTGTTGTTGTTATTGTTAGGTCTCCCCCATCCCCGTCCTTCCTCTCTGTGTATTTTTTTATTTTCTCTTTGTTCCTCGGACGCGTTCCTATGTCCCAGTGTATTTCATATTAATTGCTTAAATATCCTCCTGTCCATAGACTGTCTATTTAATTATTATAATATTTTAATAATATTATTTGATATACAGTTAAAAACAGTTCCTAGAATATAACAAAATCCACAAATAACAATAAAACTAAAATATAAATATTTTAATAAAACTATGACTGTTAAAAGGCCTTTTGAAATAGGATTGTCATTAGGCCCTTCTAAAAAATCTCCACAGTTTGTGGGGCCCTTAGGCCTTAGGGTCTCTGGGAGTGCATTCCAGAGCCGTGGGGCGACTGCCTGGAAGGCCCTGTCTCCCACAGTGGAGAGTTTAGTCCTTTGTTGATGCAGGCAGTAGCTAGAGATGGAGGGGCGGAGGTTTCGTGAGGTTGTGTGTGGGGTGAGGGGTTCTCTGAGGTAGGCAGGGGCAGTTCCATGTATGCACTGGTGGGTAAGGAGACAGATTTTGTACTGAATTCTGTCTTTAATGGGCAGCCGGTGGAGGGATTTCAGGACCGGAGTGATATGATCATATTTGCACCTCCTCGTCAGGACACGGGCACCGCAATTCTGAATATGCTGGAGCGTTTGCAGGCTCCTGCCAGGGATCCCGACGAGGAGGGCATCACAGTAGCCCAACCTGGAGGAGACAAAGGCATGGATCAACTTCTCAGCATCTGGTTGGGAGAGGGAGGGACGGAGTTTGGCAATGTTCTTGATTTGGTGGAAGGAAACCTTACAAAGGTGGCGGATGTGGGTGTTAAATGTAAGATTTGAGTCAAGTCTATATCCCAAAAAAAATATTGTAACAGAGGTAGACAGGGCAATGTGACGACCAAAAACGGAATAAACTGCTGGGGGAGGAGGACTGGGTTTGGTGTGGGGTACCGATCAGGATGGCTTTGGTTTTGCTGCTATTTAGTTGAAGAAAGTTTTCAGACATCCATGCCCTTATCTCCTTCAGGCAAACCTGAAGTGCAGACGGCAGAGCTGAGGGGAGTGTGGAGTCCATTTTAATGTACAGATGTGTGTCGTCTGCGTAACAGTGGAATGAAACTTTGTGTTTATGGATGTAGTGACCGAGGGCAGTAAGTAGATGGTAAAAAGGGTTGGAGCGAGGACGGACCCTTGTGGCACTCCACAGCTGACTGTGTGGGGTGATGATTGGGACCGTCCTAGAGCCACATACTCCGTCCTGCCTGTGAGGTAAGACTGGAACCAGCTTAGTGTGGTCCCAGAAAGTCCAACCACAGACTGGAGATGGTGAAGCAAGATGTCGTGATCGACGGTGTCAAAGGCGGCGGACAGGTACAGTAGGAGGAGGAGAGATGGTAAGCCTTGGTCTGCAGTCATAAGTGGGTCATTCATGACGCGGACCAGGGCTGTCTTAGTGCTGTGTGCTGCTTGAAAACCGGACAGAAATTTTTCATACATGTCATGGATGTGAAGGTGATTGTGGAGTTGGGCTGCGACAACTTTTTCAAGGACTTTAGACAAAAACGGCAGGTTTGAAATGGGTCTGTAATGAGCCAGGATGTCAGGGTCAAGTGACGGCTTTTTCAGATGGGGGTGGATAACTGCAGTTTTGAGAGCTGGAGGAACCCGACCGGATTTGAGTGACTGGTTGAGGATTGCTGTGATCAGTGGACTGATGGCTGTAAGGTTGGATTTTAATAATGGTGTGGGGAGAGGGTCCAGTCAGCATGTGGAGGTTCTCATACACTTTATGATCGTCTCCACCTCTGTCTGAGAAGTCCCTGAGAAAACGGAAAATGTGTCAAACGGGTTTGTGAGACTAATAATATACTGTTGATCACTTATTTAGTTGTTTTACTCAAAATGAAACCCTCTCATGTAAAAAGGCTTAAACAAACGTCAACGTTAAACGCTGATGCCGTTTTAAATGTTTGCTGTGCATGTGTTGTCAAATTACTGAAGTTCTTTTCTTAATTTGATTGTGTTTTATCTATTTGCATGTTTTTTCTGAAGTTGCAGGGCGTTTGCCCCTGTTGGCCACCGTGCTCAAACTATTGTCAAACCCTCTGTGACTTGAAATTTCTGTTCCTTTTATGTAAGCACCTTTCAATGGGCTTTCTTTTCACAGTACAAGAGACGTGTCTTAAAGCATGAAAGCTCTGTTCTTTTCAAATGTTCCAGTGAGTGAGTGTGAAGCAATGTACATGATGCATGAATGTGAAATCGAAAGCTGTCATTCAGTCATCAGTCCTTTCATTATTTACACATATTTTATGATATATCGACATATCCTTAACATCTGCTGCTCTTTGATACTTTCTCCATTCTCTGAGGGTCAGAATATTTTACAGTTTTATTTATTGCTTTAGTACTATTGATGCATAATATGTGGTACAATTTCAAAACTCTTAGTACAAAACTCCAAACTCATCACACTTGTGACACAGTCAGTCTTTCATGCAAAACCTTCCATTGTGTATTAATCTGGTTTCAACACACAACCGTTGATTCATAATATTGTTGTTCTTCGTGAAATGTTATCAGAACATATGGTTTGAACACCAAATCTCACAATAATTATATGTTTTTAGTTTAGTCGTTTAACTACCAGTGAATCCAGTAACAAACAATGCAAAATACACGTTTAAAATCAAAGATAGAAGTGCTGAAAGTAACATGCTACAGTAGTGTAAAAGACAGATTACAGTTTTCACATTAAGTAATACACTTACTAGAGCTGGGCAGCGATTGAAAATCTTAATCACGATTAATCGCATAATTTCCCTGATTAATCGCGATTAATAGCAAAATGAAATAAGGAATTCAATACATTCGATACATTCCACTGCTGTGCAACTTCAATAAAGTGTCCCGCGCATGTGCGCATGTGCATAATGTCTCTCTTCTGTTTTCATTTCACTCAGAGCATGTGAATTACTCCGAGATAATTCTTGTTACCCAGTGAGTCCAGTAGTCCCTAGTAAGAGAAACAGCGGGTGCATGTTTTGCAGTCCTCTCCTTTTCATACAACTCGTGTATTCTGCTTGTGGTGGTGCATGTTGAGGGAATCTCATACCTGCCGTCGTTGTTGTGATTCTCAGACCGATGTCCTCCACCACCTTAATGGGCCTGCAGTCTGTAGCTATCCACGTTGCTATAGCATCTGTTAGCGTCTCTTGCCTTTGTTTATCTCTACTTACCCCCACGCTGCATCTAACGTAGCCTGCCGAAGCCTCGCGCCACTGTGTGTTTTGTTGAATGATTTGCTGGTATCAACTGTCAAGGTGATATTTCAGACTGGATGTACTCCGGTGATAAGAAAATTTAACTTTGTAGTATTTACAAAGCCTGTGAGCAACGAACTTTTACAATAATAAAGAAATAATATAAACTGCATTAACGCGTGATAAAAAAAATGTCGGCGTTAATTAATTCATTAGTTAACGCGACAATAACGCGTTAAATTGCCCAGCCCTAACACTTACATTACCCAACATTTCCATAATATCTATCCAATGTGTAATCAAGTTACGATCAATGAAGGCATCCTCTATAGTCATTTGGACAATTTTGTTTTTACAGTTTTTACAGTAACCTCTCAGGCCTCTCTGTTGGTGCCCATTCCCACCTCTCAGTCCTCTGTGTTGGTGCCCATTCCCACCTCTCAGGCCTCTATGTTGGTGCCCATTCCCACCTCTCAGGCCTCTCTGTTGGTGCCCATTCCCACTCAGGCCTCTCTGTTGATGCCCATTCCCACCTCTCAGGCCTCTCTGTTGGTGCCCATTCCCACCTCTCAGGCCTCTCTGTTGGTGGCCATTCATACCTCTGTGACAGATCCCTTGTCCACAAGCTCTTCCTATTCCTTGCTGTCTATCCTGCTCCATGTGATTTACATGTTCATACAGACACACCTTTTATAAAGATGTCAAACAAATTCAAAATCTATAGGTTTACCAAACGGTTCAGTGGTTGATGCAAATCAGAAGAGAAGCATGTCAAAATTGTATTGCATTGTGAAAGACAATTACTTCATATGAATTGTATTGTACACACTGATTAAATTTGGTGAAAAAGTTACTGTGTGCTGTACTGGTGAATTGCACATTTGATTACATCTGTGTGTGTGTGTGTGTGTGTGTGTTGTAGGACCCTGAATGACGACTCTCCCCTGGGGCTGCGCAGGATCCTTTCCCAGTCCACAGACTCCCTGAGCTTCAGGACCAGAGCTATGTCAGTGGAGTCTCTCAATGATGACGGTATCAGAACTAAAAATCTACATCATGGCTGCGGAGAGATGGGGGTCTGGAGTTGTTAAGTTTTATAGTGCAGCAGCAGGATAGTGTAGGGTTAAGAGCTGAAATCAGCATGTAATCTTTGATGTTGATGGGTTTCTATTATTTAGGAGACAATTACTACACTTCAGTGCTGGAGGAGTTGGAACTCGAGGGCCAGGACTTCAAGGCTGACTCATGGAGCATGGCTGTGGACAACAATTACTTGCAGACACACCGCAAAAACGTCATCAAGAGGCAGGATGTCATCTATGGTGACAGTAGTAGTTGATAAACCCTAAAGTTTCTCCTCCATAGTACAGACATTCAATGTTTTGACTGCTACAGTCTGTTATGTGACTTTGATGTGTGTGTGTGTGCGTGTGTGCATGCCTGCGTGCATGTGTATTTGTATAATGTGGCCATGTGTCCTTCTTAGAGTTGATTCAGACTGAGCTGCACCACATGCGAACGCTGCGTATCATGGAAAGGGTGTTTCGACAAGGCATGCTGGAGGAGCTTCAGCTCGACCCGTGCACCGTGCATGCCATGTTCCCTTGCCTGGACCAGCTGATCAGGATACACTCCAGTTTCCTGGCTAAGCTTCTCATGCGACACAACAGCAGCCTGCAGTCTGGATCCAGCCGCAATTTCACCATTCACCAGCTGGGGGACATACTATTGGAGCAGGTGACTGTCATTCATTGTCACACTGACACACCTACACACCAACAGACTCACACACTGACACACCAACACACCAACAGACTCACACTGTGACACACCAACACAATGATACACTCACAATGACTCACAATGATACACCAACACCTCAACAGACTAACGCAAGGTTTATAATCCCTGTTGTATTCCTTAAAATGCCATTAAATGACATCAACATGGCGCGTGGTTGTGCACCTTGGAACTTTTGGAACTTGGTGTGCGCTGCACTTTCAGTTCAACATGCCAAGCACTGTCACACTGACACACCAACACACCAACAGACTCACACTGTGACACACCAACAGACTCATAATTACACACCAACACACCAACAGACTCCCACTGACACACCAACACCCCAACAGACTGAAGCAAGGTTTATAGTCGCTGTTGTGTTCCTTAAAATGACATCACCATGGCGTGGTTGTGCACATTGGAATTTTTGTAACTTGGTGTGCGCTGCGCTTTCAGTTCAACATGGTCTGATTGGAAGAGTGTTCCAGCACGTTTGCCTGTGCAAACATCTGTATGATTCTTCATGTAAAGACCACAGGAAGTCCAAACAACCTTAAATATGTGATCAGAGAGAGACACCAAAGAGGTTGTAATAATGAAAGGAAACACTCCATTGGGTAGCCAATACCACATCTACGCACAGTCGGCGCCATTTTGGACGGAACTCAAGGGTTTACATTAATGAACGATACGTAAAATATGCCATTCATACTCACGACAAGGGATTCATCTTTGTAAAACTGCTAGTAAAACATGTCATGCAATCTAAACACCCTCCCCTTCCATTTTCTACCTGTTTACAGTCATAATAACAAAATTACTAACATGCTAGCTGATGCCACTCTATTTTCTTTATATACCAGGATTTAGAATTGATCTCTATTACAGTAAAAGCCAGTACAGTACATTGTACAGTACAATTTGTCAATGTCTTTCATGGAGTTGACATGTCCAACCATGGACTTTGTTGCATTCAGTCTACTCTATGCTATAGACGTATATAGTTTCCAACAGGAAAACCAGAAATATTGACATTCTATGTCAAATTGAACCCAACATAATCAATGCCCCTCCCCTGGCATCATGGCAATGACGAAGGTCGGAATCAAGCTGCAGACTTCTATTTGATTATGACTGTGGGAAAAGCAAGTGCCTTGCAGTGAAAGGTGGTAAAATATGCTGACAATTTATTAAAGCGAACAATCCCACGAATTTGAAAGTCCATTTGAAAACCGCGCACAAGGAGGCTAACCTAGCTTACATTGACAAGGTGAAGGAAAACACAAAGCCCTCTTTCCCCGAAACAGAAGCTAACCTCGGTACAGGGCATGGATGTATCTCAAGTAAGACCTGTTGCACTTACTTCAATTTTAATGAAAAGTTAAGAAAAATTGAAATGGTCACAGAATTTAAGGATCACTAAACAAGAGCACCCCTGTGGTCCCATGCCGTTTGCCTACAGGCCACACAGGGGAGTAGATGCCACTTTCACTCTGCTTCATTTGCTTTTCAACACCTTGAGGGAAGTTGGTCCCATGCACAATTTCTTTTCATTGATTTTTAATTTAACACAATGCAACCATATCATTTAGCCAACCCCCGTGTTGAGAAACATGATTTCTGTCCTAATCTTGTTGGTTGGATTTTGGACAGGACTAAGGGTGTATGGAGCTGGTCAGCTTTAAGTAAATGTAAATGGACTGTTCTCATATAGCGCTTTTCTATTCTCAACGACTACTCAAAGGGCTTTTACATGGTACAGGAATCATTCACACACTGGCGCCGAGGCTGCCGTACAAGGTGCCACCTGCTCATCAGATAAACACTCACACACATTTACACTCTGATGGCACAGCATCAGGGGCAACTCGGGGTTCAGTACCTTGCCCATGGACACTTTGACATAGGACTGCAGGGCCAGGGATTGACCCGCAAACCTTCAGATTGGCAGGCGACCGCTCTAACACTGAGCCACAGCTGCCCCTTTACTCCTCTACAGCTTCACAACAAGAGTGCGTGCTCACACCGCTTCTGTTCATTCTGTATACAAACATGTGTCAGAGCAAATATGCAAATAAGACCTTTGTTAAATATGCGAATGACTCTGTCATAGTGAGTTTGCTCCATAAAAATGACATAGGCCACGGACCAATAGTTGAAGACTTTGTCCAATGGTGTGAGGAGTCACACCTTTCCAAACATATTTCACATTTCTTGCACAAAACACACAAACACTTGGGTCATGGACTGTTCTGTCTATTCTTTTTATCCATGTTTTACTGTCTCTATTATATGTTTTAAATGTTTGACGTGTTGCATGTTATGTGGTGGTCTTCAAAGTTTTAAGGATGTCACTCAAAACGTAATGTTAGCCTACAGCTCTTTGGCTGCCTCGCAAGTGCTAACGGCGTGTGTGCGGCGTGCCTGTTGTTTTGTTTCCGGTCTAGTTTGAGCCGGTGTGGTGTTGTAGTTGTTCCTACACTACTAGTTGTTGCAACAGCAGTCAATACGCGTTTAACTGACAGCACTACAATAAATCCTTTCAGACATGTTGAATTGTATATATTTTTTGGGGAAACACTTCTTGAAATGATTAACTTCTCTATTGAGAAGGTCGAATTTTCAAGGGATATAAACACAGCCTTGGTCTCCTTATTCTTGAAAAAGGATCCTTCAGAGTGCTCTAACTATTGACCTCTTAGACTGCATAACTTGGTTTTAAAATTCTTTGCAAAATATTTGGGGTTCCATACGTCAAAATTTGTGAACTCTGACCAAACAGGATTTGTATTGCTTTTTCATTCATATATGAGGTTATCTGTGAGATTGCTATTACTTGTGATTGTTTCCTAGAAATATTTGGTGTGTTCACAACCTAAATCTGAAAACATATTGCAAGTGTGAGCAGTGACAGTCCTTTGCATTTAAGCACAAGTTCTGTCTCAGTCACACGCATATGTTCTTCTGCCAGTTTTCAGACCAGTGTGCGGACGACATGCGAAAGACCTATGCTGAGTTCTGCAGCCGCCACTTGAAGGCTGTCAAATTGTACAAAGAACTAATGGCCAGAGACAAAAAGTTCCAGTGCTTCATACGGGTGAGCCCCTTGTGACACAAAACACAGTAAAACACATGCAAATACACAGCATGCATTACATTACAAAGGAAAAAAGAGAGATCATAATAAGTGAATGTAGAGTTTATACACAGGAGGTGAACTGTATGGGTTGTATAGGATTTTTGTCAAATATGTAATATATGGTTGCAAAAGAATATGAAGCACATCTTTTTACATGGTCACATGCACATGCAAGTTAGTATAGTGTGTGAGGTAGTCCATTTATATGTGTGTGTGTGTGTGTGTGTGTGTGTGTGTGTTTGTGTGTGTGTGTGTATGTGTGTGTTTGTGTGTGTGTGTGTGTGTCACTACCTGCAAACATGCTTTGTTCAACTTTATGGATTAAAGTGTCCATTCAAACACATAGGTACATATTGTCAGGATTGATATAAGGTCAGGATATTAGAGGCACACACACTGGGGGATGTTTATGATGTGATTACTCACTTCATTTCTGATTGAGGTCCTAGGGATCAGCACAGACAATGTCACTGTTTACAGGTCAAATGTAGAATAGATGTTAAGGTAATGTTGCTTGTTTTTGGGCATTACATGGATTGGCCCCTTTGTACAGTAAATTGCTGATCTCCTTGCCCTACATCACTCCTCTAGGAACTTAAGATCATCCAATCAGTTCCTTTTAGCTATTCCTTTGGCGCATTAATTAGTTTGGGGACATTTGTATAGAAGTGTGTTGTTTGTATGATGTTCATTGAGTCTATATTTTTATTGGCTTCCTTTGTTTTTTATAGCTAGTATAACTTTGTACAGCACTTTGTCCGGACTAGGTTGGTTTTGTCTTTTACTAAACAGTGGTCTTTTTTTCTTACATACAAAGTTGCCTTTTAAACACAGCAAAAAGAAATGTCAGCCAGGATCATTTTGCCAGCGTGTGTCTCTCTGTCTGTGGGCAGCGGATGAGTCGTGGACCCTTGCTACGTTGCCATGGTGTTCAGGAGTGCATCTTGTTGGTGACTCAGCGGATCTCCAAGTATCCTGTCATTGTTCAGCGCATTCTGGAAAATACCACTGGTAAATCACCCTAGTCACAATGGCTTTATCTTCAATGTCAGTGTCAAATCAGAAAACTTTTAGCCTGTACACAGGAAACAGGACATAACAGGGCATTCAGTTTAGCCACAAACTAGCATTATATAGCTCTTGGAACTGTTTTCCTACATGGAGAAGCCATTTACCTCCACTCCTCTTGTAAGGTTACAGGGCCCCTGTTGGCAGGGTTAGGCTTAGTGTGTCCATCCAGGGTTCCGGACCAACACTGAAAATTGCACCGCAACTCCATGCTCAGTTTGGGCTGCAGCAATGACAGATATATATATATATATTTTATGTGCAAATAGTTCTGCTAAATCTATCCGAACAAAAATAACTTTACTGCAGTAAGATCTTTGTTCATGAGAAACTGTCACCAAATAAAATCATTCCAGCAATAATACATTTGGAGATGTTTCAGTCCATCTAGGAGCAGTTTAATGTTTGACAGAATTAGTGGATAATGGCTACATAATATTCTGTGTACATTGTGTCTGATGCTTTAGGTTCTTGTATATCAATAATAATGCTGTTTGTTTCTCTTTCAGATGACGCAGAAGAAGCCTCCTTTCTTGCCCAGGCTCTCTCCATGGTCAGAGAACTTCTTAGTTCAATAGACCAACAGGTACTCTATTGCCCACAATGTACAACACCTTTATGGCTATACGAATTTTTTAACTTCTAATCAAGACCGTCTATATAATATGTGATTTATTTTTATATTTTATCCTTTTATGAGAGGCCAAATACAGAAACAAAACAATGATTACAGGACAATTACAAAAGTTTACTCAATGATAAACGGTTTTTGTGTGTGCCTACGTGGATGTGTGCTTGCTTATGTATGTGTATGTGTGTGTGTGTGTGTGTGTGTGTGTGAGTGTGTGTATGAGTGCAGACGGACGTGTCTGTGTGTGTGCACGTTTGTGTGCATGTATGAGGGGCCGTTAGGGACTTTACTCAGAATTACCTCTCACGAACACATGTGAAATGCTCTTACATACACTACT
>NC_048420.1:8684906-8688562 GCF_013103735.1 Etheostoma cragini | reverse complement strand
CAGTAGTGTATGTAAGAGCATTTCACATGTGTTCGTGAGAGGTAATTCTGAGTAAAGTCCCTAACGGCCCCTCATATGCATGTGCATGTGTACATACATGTGTGCATGCCTGTGTGTGTGAAAATAGAAAATAGCTTAATCTATTTTCTACCAAACAGCTTTGTAGAGACTTCAATTAATGAGTGTGGGCAGTGCGTCTGTGTGTGTGTGTGTGTGTATGTGTGTGTGTATGTGCATTAGTGGGTTAGTGCTTATGTATGTGTGTGTGTGTGTGTGTGTGTGTATGTGTGTGTATGTGCATGCGTGTGTGCGTGGGTGAGTGTGTGTGTGTGTGTGTGCGTGTGTGTGTGTGTGTGTGCGTGTGTGTGTGTGTGTGTGTGTGTGTGTGTGTGTGTATGTGTGTGTGTGTGTGTGTGTGCACACTGTCAGACTGGAACAAAGAATAAAAGGTGGAGAGAGAGAAAAGAAGGTGGTGAGCAAAGATAATTGACAAATAATTGAATAACTATGCACTAATGCTAATGATACGTTTTGCCACCACCGATAATACAATAATGATAAATAATACCACCATTACCAGGTAATGTTAGCAATAATATTCAAAGCTGCAAACAGCACTGAATGGGCCCTTGCACCAGCCCGATTGGGTGGGATTGGCAGCTGTGATGCTGATTGGTGTTGACAGCTCTACACTCATTGGCAGATGGAGGACCTGGAGCAAACACAGCGGCTGCAAGAGATCCAGGCCAAGCTGGACCATCGGTCTGAAGCCAAAGTAAGGGATGGAGGACTGTTCAAGCCTGGAGAGTTGTCCCGCCGGAGACTTGTCCATGAAGGGACCCTTTTCTGGAAAACCCCAGGATCCCGGCCCAAAGGTACACTACCCTGTGAGAACGTTATTCTGGGTGTAAAGTTAACAAATAAATCTGCACATCAAGGTCAACACTGGCAACTGTCATGTATAGTTGCAATAAATCGCAATTTGAAATCACAATATGAACTAGTGTTCATCAATTTGTTAAAGGCAAAATATGTGTCAAACCATTTTAAAAGAAAGTATTGTGGTGCTGCAGAGACGTCCCGGCCTACAAACTGTATCCTACAGTCCACAAAAAAAAAATCTTTGTTTGGTAAAGCTCCTCGCAAAAAAAATCCCACTTCAATCAATATTTTTTTAAATATTATTAAATGAAAATGAGAGTAATGATACAAAAATTATCTTTCCCAACAATATTGTGAATGATATCGCAATCGCAATATCAGTCAAATTAATAGCAATTGGATATTTTCCTAATATCCTGCAGCTCTAGTGCAATGGACTAGCACTTCAGAATGGCCCTAAAATTGGAGGCTGAATATGTATCAATTTACAGTATGTGCTGCTGTAAGATGGCTGAATGCACTAAAATTAACGTCAGAAGCTGCTTTTGTTGGTCCTTGGGCCACTATGATGTACATATACAATGCTAAATTTGAAAATAAGCATTACAAATATGACCTTAGTAGAACTACATAATATCATGCAGCAGTAGGTTAGAAAGACTATGTAGTTTTACATCATTCTGGGGTTGATGCAGAAGTTTCTTTACATGGTGAATAACATATCACTGAATGTGGAAAGGACATTTGGTAGAACTTTACATTCCACCACGGGAATAATATGGGAATAGTGGGTTAACTGTAATAATAAAGAGGTAATATACAGGTTATAACTTGTAATTAACAAAGTATTGACTGTGTAATATATCACACTAATAAGGTGATAACAAGGTAACAGGTGCAATAACATGCAATTACCAAGGTAATAACTAGGAATGGGTTCGATGACAACCATATGTCTGTCTGGGTAGTGGTAATATAGTTACATTAATATTGTAATAATATGATACAATTGGGGTTATATATGTTGATGTTTTCACAGTATTGTAGGCTACTATTAGATTAATAATAATAACAATTATGTACAATACAGTTTTCTATGTCTTGTTCACTTATCTATCTCAGCTCTTATCTTTGCTGTTGCAAACAGCAATTTTCCCCACTGTGGGACAAATAAAGGTTTTCTTATCTTATCTTATCTTATCTTAATACTTTCCAAATAAAATAAAACTTCTTGGAATTTCAAATTGGTAATTACCATATTGTAATGCTGGAATTCATCCTCCCCTTTATGTTGCAAATATTTCCCTTTTGTTTCAAGGTAATACTTTACAAATTAAATGTTTAATCTTGTGACTTCTTACCTGGAAACACAAATGGTATTTTCTGTGTAATAGCCCTCAATCAGTGGTGCAAAATGCTAAACTGCCTGTTTCTATTATATTACATGGTAATATTAAAAGAACAGAGGTGTAGAGATAACCTGGATATGGTTCTTGTAGTTTCTGATTAACAACCAAGAATCAGTGGTGCAAAATGCAAAACTGCCTGTTTCTATTTACAGACTCTGTGGCCCAAGTCGTCCCAGGCTAGAGCAAACCCTGGCAGTCTGTACTGCAGGAGAGCGTCTCAGCCTGCCAAAGCATACAAATAGATGTTAAAGTAGCTGTTTAAGTGAATAGGGAAGAGGCAGACAGGAAAAGGAAAATAATGAAAAAAAGAAGCATTTTCGAACTTTAAGGTAGGCAGATTTACATGTTCAAATGTGTGCTTGATGGAAAAACAACTTGAATGTGTTTTGGTGTGTGCTTGTCTACTGTGTCTTTGTGTGTGTGTGTGTGTATGTGTGTGTGTGTGTGTGTGTGTGTTTGTGTAGATACACAGGTCTTATTGATGACAGACATCCTGGTGTTTCTGCAGGAGAAAGACCAAAAATACATCTTTCCATGTCTGGTAGGAAAATGTACTCACACACACAAACAAAAACACACTAACACGGAATTTGCCAACGGATTACTTGTTGCACGTATTACTTCTTTTAAACAATCCTTTCTTGCGTGATTCAGGACAAGTCTCCAGTACTGTCCCTTCAGAACCTGATAGTGAGGGATATAGCCAATCAGGAGCGTGGTATGTTCCTCATCAGCGACTCCTCTCCTCCTGAGATGTACGAGTTCCATGCTGCCTCCAAGGAGGAGAAGAATATCTGGATACGCCACATCCAGCGCACGGTCAGCAGGTGGGAAAATGCACCAACATTTAAACATACAACTTTTGATTTTAAGTTTCACATTTTTAAGTTTGACATTCTTTCTGAGAACGGGATTGAAAAATCAATATCAACTTCATGTCTGGGTGTTAAAATATAAATCAGGTTTATAGCAATTTGGCGTCTTGTTTTCACAGTTTTTGGTAGGAAACACATGAAATGCATAACTGACTGCTGAGGTAGTTCATTTCCCATGAGATAGTGAAAATGGCCAAATGTGTATATACGTTTAGGGCATCAGCATCAAAGTGCCAAGGGCCAAGTGGTCACTTAAATTTAATTATTTTTCTGCTGCACAATCTCAAGTTACTCCTTGATTATTCTTGTCACCACTTGTCTGCCCGTCACCATCTAATTAAACTGTTTCAGCACTTTCATCACCGTCTACAGCTCCATGCTATATATGTGAAGAGATAGGATATCTGTCCACCCCCCTCCCAGAACCTGTGATTCACAAAAGCCAGTAGTAACCGTAGACAGGATATTGCAAGCTGTGCAAGAAGCAATA
>NC_048420.1:8672406-8682406 GCF_013103735.1 Etheostoma cragini | reverse complement strand
CTAGCCCAAAGAGTGCAGTTGCTAGCCTCAAACATAAATCCCTGTCCCCTCAAAAGTGTCAGGTATGCATTATAATAACTGTGTGAATATGGACCTGTAGTGATACTGTGTGACTGCTGTGCATGTCTCTTGCTGCTCAGGTGATCAGGATCTGTCGCTCAACGGAGCACAGGATTTCTTTGCAGCAAAGGTGAGCTTTGGGGGGGGTGAATACTTTGTAATTATTTAAAAATGATACCAAGACACACATCATACACAACAAAACCAAACCATTTAATAATCTCAAATCATTTTAAAGTGACCAAGTGGCAGTAATAAAAGTGATGCATCTTTCTTCCAATGGCATGGAAGTCCATCAAAACAATTGTGATGGCTTGAAATCCTTTATGTAGGAACAATACATTAATTAATTAGTTAAGATATTTGAATCATTATGACTTCTTATGTATTAAAGATGTTCAAGTCTTCTTCAAAAAAACAGACCAGTCACAGCAGTTTGGCTATAATCTGAAGAATTGTAGTGTTGTAATCATTGTTAACTGAACATTACTTCTTCTTTACTTCCTCATGTCTTTGCCCATTCTACTGTAATAAAGTGCTGACCTTCTCCATCTTTAACATTGATTAATAAGATATAATTAATGGTGGCATAAAATTATATGTATTAAGAATCAAAGGACTGGATTGGCAAAATGATACTGAGGTCACTGCAGTTACACAAAATACAGTACACAGTGTACAGGCACATTTTTATAGTGGCTTTGTTCATGACAACACGAGGCACTTAAACTGTAATGCCTAAGAAGAATGCTCATCCTAGTAGGATATTTATGATTTTTTGGTTTTACTAACTTTTAAGTGTCCGAACACGAGAAATGTCTTCATATTTACTTATTTTTGTGGGGTCATAATCATATCTTATTTATCAAAGTTAAAGATGGACCAGGTGAGCACTCTATTAGAAAGGTCACAAACGAGTGAGGTAATAAATGAATAATGTTTAGTTAATCATGATTACATCTAGTATTACCACTACTACTACTGCCACTACCACTACTGCTACTACTATTACTACCATTCAGTTTATTTAGCCTGCCACTTTAACTACGTATTTACCAATGAAGAAGACATTAATATTATTAATAAATCAGAAACCATGATGATTCACATACCTTAATTGATGCATTTATTCATGTTTTGTTCCTAAGAATATATTAATCCTTGTGTCTTACTGATTAGTGGTGACATGCATTACTACTTGCATGCTTTTTTATGCATAGAGTCATGATAATTCATGTACCAACGATATGCCTGATCGACCCCATATCTGCACCCAACGACGATGTATGATTTTCCATCAGGTGAATAACCATAAAAAGTTAATGAAAGATGTGTGTGGTAACATCAAACAAGGATAGACAAAGACTGACAAACAAACATGCATATTCTTCCAGGGAAATGAGAGTACATTTTGCATTGAATTCCCAGAATACAACAGGATCCCTATTACCAATTTTCTTTCAGAACTCCCACATCAGTACCGAAATGTTAATGCATCATGGTACTGCTTTTATTGAGGATTAAAAAGCAAACATTACGTTGCACAGTGACATAATTTCAGTTTACTGTAACTGATGTAGTGCAGTAGTAGCTAAATATTGTATTTTGTTCAAAAGTAACATTGTACCATCAAACACTCTTCTATTTTGATTGTGGAACCCGGTGTTTCCCTTCTTATCCCTTGTGTTGCCTTCCTGTCAACCATGAGGGAAAAAAAACATTTGTCATTTGTTCAACATTATTATGGATTTTTTAACCTCGTAGGTGCTATTTTTGAAGTTTTTGTTGTTTTATCCAAAGTTTTTTATATCAACGGCCCATTTCTTGTGACAAAAAAATATATAATTAACTGAAAACGGGTCAAAATTGACGCAAGGACAACATGAGGGTTAAGATTAGCATGTGGAGTCCAGCAGTATGTGGTTAAAGGTTTTACAATCTGTGTGTGTTTGTGTGTGTGTGTGTGTGTGTGTGTGTGTGTGTGCGTTTGTTTGACAGAAGATCTGCCAGAGGCTGGTGAATCTCAGTGTTTATCTCCATGCACTTCAGGTGAGTAGGTTTCGCCGTCTACATCTTTAACTCGCTAGAGTACATAGCAAACCACATGTTATGCTACACACAGTGTAGCATGTAACTACTGAATGATTCATGTTGATTGTAGTCCATGTTAAGTGTAACTACACTCAAGTATCTCTCAAATATTGAGTCTTTTTAGAAGTAAACGTCCATGTATCATTTATCATATTTCATACAACTTTTACAGACAAAGTCACAAAGTGCTTTGCATGATAAAAAGTGTTTGAAAAATAAGTCCCATTAACCGTAAAATGGGCAATCAGAATGAAAAAAAAAAGCAATGTAATTAGCAGTTTTCAGTCATGTGACTGAGCAAAACACACTCTAATGGAATTCCATCGAGCTGCTGCACAAGCCTGTCAAGTTTTTTTCTTTTACAAGTGTTTAGATCACCTTACAAACAAGGAAAAAACTGTTATAAATACAAAATGCAAGTTTTGCAGTCTGTACTCTCACAATTAGGTTTTTAGTTGAGTGTGTGGGACAACCAGTAATCCCTGTTCAGAGGACCTGAGTGTACAGGTGACACATGATGATGATGATGATGATGATGATGATGAGGATGATGAGACATACACAGGTGCCTGGCCATGCAAGGCTCTGTACGTCAGAACAAGAATTTATAGGGATTCCAGAATATGAAGATTATGATTAAAACATAATGAATTGATGAAGGAGAATTACGTTTTTTACTCTGTTAGTTATTACACACAGGCCCAACATACACACACTCCCAGGACCTATACATGCGCTGAGATGTTAAAGTGAGAGGGACCCATGAGAGGCCAGAGGTTCCCAAGCCAAGTCCCTACGGACTGAGCTAACGGCACCCCCAACAACCCTTGGATAACCCTCAGTTTGGTCTTGGTTAATCATGTTCAGTTAGTAGATATAGCTTGTATGTACAATAGTTCGCAGTACTGAATGAGAGAATTTAATGTCACTTTCCAACAGGTACACCTATGTTTCAACCTGCACATCCTATTTCAGCCTGTGCAATTTTTTGAAACTGGATTTTCAATCGTATGCTGCAGGGTGCTGTCATCAAACAAGACTCCATTTTGGAGCTGCTACTGCAGCCACAGGATACCGTGGCACCAGCTGCAGGAGGAGTATGGCGTCCTTTCTGGAGGGATGGTGGAAATCGGGAGGCTAATCCAGGGTCGACCATTGGGGAGCTGGCTCTTTTGCAGAGACAACACAGCCTGTTGCAGGAGGAGCTGCTGAGGCTGCGGGATGCCGAGAGCCGGTTCAAGGACAGTGAGAGAGCCCGGGCAAAGCTAGAAAAGCATGTCCGAAACATGAAGGTCTGCAGCGGGAACACACCTGGCTCCCAGCAGCTGGGGGAGCAGGATTCTCAAGTAAGGGCAAGTTAGGGAACTCACAAGAGAAATATTTTAAAACTAAATATCAAGGGCTTAGATTAAAATCACGTTTATTGTCAAGTAAGATTTCATATACAAAACATATTCCCTTGATGTTTTGGTGCATTACAATAAACACAAGAGGTAAATACAACAAGTACTGCAAAAGTAATGACTTTCAATATAGCATGGATAGAATGAAAAAACAATATGAAAAAAACATACTATAAAGAATAAGTAAAATAGAAGTGTTTTGAAGACCCCTCCAATGAAAATCAAGTTTGTAATTATTAGCATGTCTATATGGTGTTTTTTGTTAATTACAAGACATATCATTAGTAGTTAACACCATGGCTAAGCATTTCTGCCTTGAAACCGCAGTGTACCACTTACAGTCTGTAAATTCCACAGCCAGGGTTTAATATATCACATCCCTCAGCAGTCCTGTTAACCTGGGGCTGGGGCACAACTGTTTTTAATGTGTAACTATGGCAATGGTTGTAGTTTAATGCTTGAGCCGGATCCAGAATTTGATGGGATCAATAAACAGTATGAATTAAAATTAACATATCATACAACCATGAGGAGTAACAGGTTTTGATGTGTAAATGGCCAGAGTTCTTTTGTGTTCACTGGGTATTTACAGTTCTCTCTTCTTGCTGTTGTAGCCTGCATCTCTGCAGCCAGGAAAAGAGGTCTCACCCAGAGCTGACACCCTGTGGTCCAGCCAGCAACCAGCTCACCGATCAGATGTCCTTCAGGACGGCAGTGATTTGGAGGTAGACATGACATCAGATGATGATGGGACAGCATCTGAAAGCTCCAAAGGTCAGAAACATAACCCACAATGACTGTGAATGTTACATGCCATATTTTGGAATCGTGGTGTTTTTTAAGGATGAAAATAATACTATTCTCCTTGAGTAGAAGTAATCTTCCCACAGAAATTTGTCCTTGAATAAAAGTGAAAAGTAGGACACTTCAAATATTCTCTAAGTAACTTATAGAAAAAAACTCCCGACACTGTTACATTCTGAGAGAACTGATGTAATAAAGTATTTCCAAATAGAGTGCATGTCAATGTATATGCATCACAAAAATCATCAATACAACCTTCTAATAGTAGATAGACATTTGCAGCCTGTGCAACTGATTATCAATTATAAATAAACAACCAGGACTTTCACTCAGAAGACCAGGGTTTGGGTGTTTGTGTTAGGGTTAGGGGTAAGGGTGTACTTAGTCTATATCCTTGAAATTCTACATCCGGGATTGCTCTGGTTCCGCAGGAATTTCCAGATGCATGCATGTCCGTTACCTTCCTCTGTCTTTGTGTTGGCGTTCTAAACTGCGGTGGATTTCTGAAGACTATGGTTAACTGCTCATCAGATCTCTGCAGGGTAAATCCAGACAGCTAGCTAGACTATCTGTCCAATCAGAGTTTTCTCTTGCACGACTATTTTATAGCTTCTCCGTGTGCTTAACGCCGCCCATGATGACTATGATTGGTGTAAAGAAAAGCCAACAAACCAGGGCACATTTTCCCTCCCATCCCGGATGCTGCATGGACTAGCCAGACCTTCCTCAGCTCTACTTGTGTGGGTGCTCTGGCAAAGTGAGACTGGGGTGCACTGTGTGTTAGAGCTGTTAATCAATTAAAATTTGAGTATCGAAATTTGAGTTACGAAATTAATCAACATTTTTTTCCTGTTCCAAATGTACTTTTTTGTACATTGTACATGCATTTTTAATGCTCCAGTGGTGATGAGACTGGATCTACTCTATTGATAACTCACATCAGTTCACATCAACAGGACATGAAGATAACTTTAGTCTTGCTAGAAAACTCAAGACGATATAAATTACA
The DNA here is from genome assembly GCF_013103735.1 of Etheostoma cragini. Classification (NCBI taxonomy): domain Eukaryota; kingdom Metazoa; phylum Chordata; class Actinopteri; order Perciformes; family Percidae; genus Etheostoma; species Etheostoma cragini. The sequence continues at coordinate 8,677,039 of NC_048420.1, read as the reverse complement.
AGAACCTTAATCTTACTAAATATCATTAAATGCTATTTACACAACTAAAAAACGTCCTGTGACGCTCTGCTACACCATGAACTACTACAACTACTATTAGTCACTGTTCCATTATCTTTATTAGGACTATTATTGCCACTGTTCATCACACCCCCAATGGGCACCGTCACACACCGCCCACCAAGAGCCAGGGTCTCTCCCAGGTTTCTTCCTAAAAAGAAGTTTTTCCTCGCCACTGTCGCACCGCTTGCTCTTGAGGGCATTACTGGAATTGTTGGGTCCTTATAAAATAAAGAGTGTGGTCTAGACCTACCCTGTCTGGAGCGTGTCTTGAGATAACTCTTGTTATGATTGGCTACTATAAATACAATTTTATTGTATTAACTTGAATGTGTCATGTTATAGAATGAAGACACCATTGAAATGCCATTTTCTCATACTTTAAGGGGAACTGTAAGCTGAATTATGATTTGTTCTCTCATCTTCAGATCTTCAAGATATTCCAGAAGAGATCTGATCCTCGGCATGTTTCACTGTGCTACTCAGCCTACAGCTATAGCCATGGGCGTTTTGTGAGGGTCTCACCCCCCCCAACACCACCACACACACACACACACACACACACACACACACACAAACACACACACACACACACACTTTTTCGTCAATAATGCATCAAGAGCATCAATCTTTCCACACACACTATAATTCTAGGCATCCTTATTAAATCCATTCCGCTCGCTATTTAAGAGAATGCTCAAATCAATGAAACTCCATTTCACGTTTCCACTGCCACCTTGCACCCAGAGTCACACTCATACGCAGAGGGCCAGTTCAAGAGCCAGAGGAGCAGAGAAGGACGAGGGTGGAATAATGTACACAATGTTTCTGTAAGTTATTATGACTCACTCCAACGCTGATTTCTCCCTTTTTGACTCGTGCCCGCGGACAGCTTTAAGTACAGGTGGGAATGCACCCAGGACGCATTCAAGACGCATTGAGATCCCATCACTCAGACTCTAGGCCACGTGTGTTCTTATACCAGTGAGAACTACAATGTGTCCAGGGCCACATTAAGCATACTCAACTGCAAGCAAAACTATGTACTCATTCAAAGCATTTATCATGTTATAGAAAGCACTGAGAGTGAGTTGTGTTTCGGATGTTGTTATCAGAATGTTGGGGATGTGTAGGCTGTTTTTGTTCCTCTGCTGCCTGCTCTCATGTCCTCGGCTGTATGAAGCTCTGTGCAACGCGGTTAAAAAGGCAGCCATTGTTATACAATAACCTTCTTTTAAGCTTCATAAAACTTTCCCAAAGACTGCAAGAGCAACATTAAAAATCTGGCAATTAACATAAGCCCCCAGATATTATTATATTATATATAACATTCACTCACTATAGAAATATCTCACCTATTCTCCAGCCCCTTTGACAGAACCAGAACTAAATACATCAACCCATAAACCAACTACACAGGCCTTGGTCTTTCATACACATAAATTGATAATGTATCCAATAAAGTGAAACATTACTTAAATACTGAAATGAAGGATTAAGCTAACACAAACAGCCTAACCCCTGACCCTGACCCCGGTATTGGGAACAGGGCGAGTAAGAGTGTGACCCGGGGCCAAGTGCTTTCTTCTGAGGGTAAATAGCAAATGTAGTCTACTCATCATTCTTCTCATGCTAGTATAGCCAGAGAAAAGTGCCAAACCACCTGACATTTGCTCTGTTACAACCTTTCTGCCCATGGCTATGGGTGATTCTGATATGAAGTCATTGACTCCAATGTGCATGCCTATCTTTTCTGCTGGTCTTAATATTTATTGGCTGCTTTGCTTCTCAGTAGATAACCTTTGAAAGCAAACTGTTTTATTTCTATGTTATGCTTTGGATTGATGATTTAAATCCATCAGGGGCATGGAAAACTGATGGATATGCTAATATGTAATTCTATTACAGTTTATCTTAAGATTTGACAGAATAATTATTAGCACTAACGGTAATATCCTACAGTTTTTTCCTTCTCATTTTTGTGTTAAAAAATAACTGAAATTAAATGAATGTAAAACAAGTCAGGGTGATTGTTTCCTCCCAAAATATCGTGAGTGTTATTTCATTTATTGAAAAATAAAAATACTATAATAATAACAATATTAATACAGAAATTAAATTAAAAAAATAGGATTTGCACCTTTTGTAGTTTAAATATTGGCTTCATTCAATCCCGTTTAACAAACAAAGTAGTAGTGTAGTCCTTTACTGTAAACAGGCGTTGCACAGCATGAAGCCGCACTCTCTTTAATATTAATAAAAACAAAAACAAATACAAAAATAAGTTTCTATTCAATAAAAATCTATTTAATAAAACAATCTGTACTACAAGACTAGAAACAAACATAACAAGCACAATATACTGCAATAAATCCTGCTCCTACCATGCTTATCCTCCTAATAATATGTAATATTGGCTGTGTCAGTCAGAAGTCTAAAAGAATTCCTATGTTCTTTGTCCTGAACTATTTTAAGATTTTATAAGAATAAAAGCATGGCTGAGGTCTGGATTCCTCCATCACTATGGGAAAAACCTACACTCTTGGGTCCGCAAATTTATGAATCCTACAATGGCCACGATAAGACCCGCCCTTCAATAGACTTCACACACTACTATTGGCCAGGTGTCCATGCCTACATGTACAGATCCTATCCCTTGTCCAATTGGCTTTCCTAACCTTAACCACTCGAGCTGTCAATGCCTAACCCCGAACAATCGAGTGCTATTGAAGGGCAGATCTTGGCCATAGTAGGATTCGTAATTTGACGTCCCCAACCTGCCTCCTAACCGGGACTCTTCTACTTCCTCACCTTACTTCCTGCTATGCCATGTCATATCTACTACAGCAACTGGAGGGCGATGTCACTAAAAACGTTAAATGAGTCGTGATTGCTGCTTAATAAAAAAAAGGACTTACTTAATGTGGGCGATTTTCAGGAGAGGGCAGAAATACATCCTGAACAGAGTTCTGGGAAACGCCTAAGCATTGTACAGGGACTTTAAAGTTTTGGTAAAGAATCAGTAGTCTGTTTGGTTGTTTTGCATGTTTTCAAACCTACCCTCTCCTCTTTCTTACTTCTTTAATAGAAACAAGCTTTAAGCTCTATTGTGTTTTTATTATATTTAACTCTTTTTATGGTATGTTAGGACTGGCTGATTGCAGTCTTTACCACCACGAAGGTTGGAACAAACATACACTGTCGGACAAATGAATGTCATATTATCTTCAGGATATAGCATGAATGTGAACTTTCAACAGTTATCCTCAAATTAGAGTGTTGTTACTGTATGTATTCTTTTCTGCTAAACATATTTCAGGCTACGATCTCAGTGACACATTGACATACATGTATCTCTGCCTAAAATTGCAAGCTTAGTAAAAACTTTAATGGCAAACATTGTTCAAAGGCAACATAGTTATGAGATGTATAAGGAATTATATATTCAGCAGAAGCTGTGTTAGTCAGTGCAGCGTAACGCCGAACATAAACAGGGACTCAACCTATTTTTAAAAACACCTTTTTGTCATTCATGTGAATTGTATTACTACATTGAATAATAAAAAATGTAATACAAAATTTATTTGTGTTGGTGTCAAAATTCTAAGTAAGTATTTCCTAGTTGAAGACAAGTGAAAGAGGCCAATGGATGAATTAATTAATAAATAAAAGGATGAATGAATGAATGACTATGCCATTGATACAGTTATGGTAAATGAGTGACACATGCAAACATGTAGCTATGCACCTCACAGCCACTCTGTCTAATCAATGTGCACAAAATTACCAACTTTTTGTACACAACCATGAGAGCTGCATGGAGGTGAAGTGGTTAGCACTGTGGCTTGTTTGGTTTATTGGAGACTCCAGATTGTTTGCAATCAATGGTTGTGTGTATATATGTGACAGACTGTATGTGACAGAGTGTATATATGTAACATACTGTATATATGTGACAGACTGTCTATATGTGACACACTGTTTATATATGACATACTATATATATGTGACAGACTGTATATATGTGACGGACTGTATGTGACAGAGTCTATATACAGTGGTGTGAAAAAGTGTTTGCCCCCTTCCTCATTTCCTGTTCCTTTGTGTTTCGGAACATCAAACCAATTTAAACAATAGTCAAGGACAACACAAGATGCAATTTGTAAATGAAGGTGTTTATTATTAAAGGTGGAAAAAAATCCTAACCATTGCCCCCCTTGTTAAAACATACTATAACTGTGGTTGTCCACACCTGAGTTAAATTTCTCTAGCCACACCCAGGCCTGATTATTGGCACACCTGTTCACAATCAAGGCATCACTTAAATAGTAACTGCTTGACACAGTAAGGTCCACCAGAAGATCCTTAAAAGCTACACATCATGCCGAGACCCAAAGAAATTCAGGAACAATTGAGAAAGAAAGTAATTAAGATCTATCAGTCTGGAAAGGGTTATAAAGCCATTTCCAAAGCTTTGGGAATCCAGCAAACCCCGGTGAGAGCCATTATCCACAAATGGCGAAGACATGGAACAGTGGTGAACCTTCCCAGGAGTGGCCGGCCGCCCAAAATT
>NC_048420.1:8670433-8672306 GCF_013103735.1 Etheostoma cragini | reverse complement strand
CCTGGAAGACTTGCCGTGATAAAAGGAACTATGAATTCTGCTGTCTACCAAGAGATCCTGAAGGAGAATGTCTGACCACCTGTTCGTGTACTCAAGCTGAAACAATGAACAGGACAATGATCCAAAAAACACACCAGCAAGTCCACCACCGAATGGCTGAAGAAAAACAAAATGAAGACTTTGGAGTGGCCTAGCCAAAGTCCTGACCTGAATCCTATTGAGATGTTGTGGTATGACCTTAAAAAAGCCGTTCATGCTCGAAAACCCTCTAATGTAACTGAATTAGGACAATTCTGCAAAGATGAGTGGGCCAAAATTCCTCCAGGACGCTGTAAAAGCCTCATTGTACGTTATCGCAAACGCTTGGTTGCAGTTGTTGCTGCTAAGGGTGGCCCAACCAGTTATTATGTTTAGGGGGCAATCAATTTTTCACAAAGGGCCATGATGGTTTGGATTTTTTTTCACCTTTAATAATAAACACCTTCATTTACAAATTGCATTTTGTGTTTTCTTGTGTTGTCCTTGACTATTGTTTAAATTGGTTTGATGTTCCGAAACACTTAAGTGTGACAAACATGCAAAGGAACAGGAAATGAGGAAGGGGGCAAACACTTTTTCACACCACTGTATGTAACATACTGTATATATGTGACAGACTGTGTATATGTGACAGACTATGTCGGTGAAAGACTGTCTACATGTGACAGACTATGTATGTGAGAAACTGTATATTTGTGACAGTCTCTATATATGTGACAGACTGTGTATGTGAGAGACTATGTTGGTGAAAGACTTTCTATATGTGACAAACTATGTATGTGAAAGACTAGTTGTATGTGACCGACTGTCTATATGTGACAGACTGTATATGTTTGACAGTCTGTATTTTTGTTACAGTCTGTATATATGTGGCAGTCTGTATATTTGACAGTCTGTACATATGTGACAGACTATATACTGTATGTGACAGACTCTGTATATGTGACAGCCTGTATTTATTTGACAGTCTTTACATATGTGACAGACTATATACTGTATGTGACAGACTGTTTATATGTGACAGCCTGTATATATTTGACAGTCTGTACATATGTGACAGACTACATACTGTATGTGACAGACTGTGTATATGTGACAGCCTGTATATATTTGACAGTCTGTACATATGTGACAGACTACAATCTCAATGTGACAGGTTCTATACATATGTGACAGACTGTATTTATGTTACAGTCTGTACGTATGTGACAGACTGTATATGTGTGACAGTCTGTACATATGTGACAGACTGTATACTGTATGTGACATACTGTATACATGTGACAGACTGTATATATGTGACAGACTGTTTAAATGTGACAGACTGTACATACGTGATAGATAGTTTATATGTATTGTATTACTATTAAATAATAAAAAATGTAAAACAAAACTTATTTGTGTTGGTGTGAAAATTATATTTCCTAGTTGAAGACAAGTGAAAGAGGCCAATGGATGGATGAATGAATTAATGAATTAATGAATGAATGAATGAATGAATGAATAAATGGATGAATGAATGCCATTGATACATTTATATTAATTGACTGCATTTAGAAATGACTGACACATGCAAATATGTGGCTATGCACCTCAAAACCACTCTGTCTAATCGATGTGCACAAATGTACAATGTTTTACTTCACAACCATCAAAGCAGCATGGTGGCCTCACTGTCAGCATGGCTTTCCTCCTGCAGCCCAAAGACCTGCATGTCTGGTTCATTGGAGACTCCAGATTCCATCCATCTATCTTTGACCGCTTATCCGGTATCGGGTCGCGGGGGCAGCAGCTCCAGCAGGGGACACCAAACTTCCCTTTCCCGAGCCACATC
>NC_048420.1:8639351-8670333 GCF_013103735.1 Etheostoma cragini | reverse complement strand
CAGAACTATGGAGTCCCCTACTGGAGCCCCATACAGGACTCCATTCAAGGTATCCAAGAAGGCCGAATACTCTGAACTTTTGTTTGGTGCATAAGCACAAACAACAGTCAGAGTTTCCCCCCCCATCACCCGCAGGGGTAGGGAGGCAACCCTCTCGTCCACCGGGGTAAACTCCAACGCAGCGGCGCTCAGCCGGGGACTTGTGAGTATCCCCACACCCGCCCGGCGCCTCACACCCTGGGCAACTCCGGAGTAGGACAGAGTCCAACCCCTCCAGACTCCAGATTGTCTGTGATAAATGGTTGTGTGTCTATATGTGACAGACTCCATATATGTGGATGGATTGACAATCAGAATTACATTATTATTCCAAAAGAGTGTAAACTTAAATTAAAAACATGGGTGGGGTAAATTGTCAAGGAACTTCCAGGAAGGAAAACCTCTCTTTAACGAAGACCTGGACACACGACCTAAAGGTCCAGAACAGCATTCACACTGAGGGGAGGCTAGTCCCCCAGGGGCAAAAGATTCAGATCCTAGTCCTCTGGATCACTGAGTGTGTTTACAGGCACATTGATATTCCACTCTCATTCCCATTATGACAATATTCTGAATTTGCTACAGTTCACATAAACACCATATTCTGTTCAGCAGTTTGTGACAGTTTACAGATTATTGTCTTTTTTTAATTAAGGGCAAAAACCAGCATAAAATGTGCACGTAGAGTTACTTATTGACAGCCGAAGGAAAGAGAGAGGACCCCGGTGGTGAAAGAAGAAGGGTGTAGAGAACACCGGCGATGTCTCCTTCCAGAGATCATGAGAAAATAATTGCTAAATGAAACAGCTCAGAACCAGCTCTGTGGATTATCACAAGTAACTGACTCATGGTTTCTGGAAAAAGGCATTGATTTTGAGTCTTGTAGTTTTTGTCGCCGTGAGCACCACAAACTGAGGACCATCTAGTTCCATTTGATTAGAGAGAAGGCAGACATCTCCAACACTGAGCAACTCACACCAAACCTACCAGACTGTTTATTTGTGATTTGGGGGTGAACTGTCCCTTTAAGGTTGTTTAAAAAAAAACTTTTCATCACATTTGATTTTGTACTGATTTGACTGAATGAAACGTTGAACATGAAGAATAACATGAATTTTAAACTTTTTTTCACAGCAATACATTTCAACGTTCTCAGTATTGAGTCTTTCTTTCTTCACTTTTTAACCCTTGTGTTGTCTCCCCATCAAAATTGAAAATCCACACTTGTTATTGCTTTTTAATCGATGTTTTTAACTTTTTATTACATTTTTGTCTCTTTTTCCAACACTTTTTTCTGCTTAAAAAAAAATATATATATATATATATATATTTATTTTTGACATTTTCAACACTATGTAACACTAAGTTATTAACTTTAGTTTTACAGTTATTTTTGGATTTTATGGTCAGTAAGTCTCATTTATAGGAAACAACACCTAATGTTTGAGTTAGAAAAACAGAAATTAGGAATTATTTAGACTAAAATTAAAGGAAAGTATGTTGATGGATAATCACAGACTGGAATATGTCAACTATACTCATTACTAATTAAAAAACACCTCCATTTTTTTTAAATCTTGTACAATTGACACCACAAAATTGAATGAAAGTAGAGATTTGTACTTGCCAAAGAGCGTTGTGTGGAATCAATCATATTTTGGGTAATTACATGTGGGAAGTTAAAAAGAAAAATGATATAGGACAACATGAGGGTTAAACAATTTTTTTTTGAATGAATCTCTAAATACTACAGACTGTGAAACAATGCAGATTTTCTGATTGGAGCCCAAAAGCAATCTCCATAGTTGTTAAACATCATTCCGAATTACTCCGTCTGTGAAGACTGTTTCTAATTGAACTTTCTAACAATGAAAGTAAAACAACTCACAGATTAATACATAGAGTTAATGCTCGACTTGACTCACTGGCCACTCCCTGTAATGGAAAAGGTCAGTGTCCAACGTACTAACCTACAGACACAAGGAGAATCTGATCGCGACCTTTCCATTGACGTGTTAGTTCAATGACAAATAAATGACTTTTCCAGACTTCAGCCAGTCATTCACAAACACGCTATCAAACTTCACGAGTAATTCTGTTCCTTTTTCTCTGCGTTCATGTCTGCCTATTTTTGCTCACAGCAAGTCTCTTATTCTAATCCTCTGGACAATGTCAGCCAAAAGATGTTTATTAATAACTAACTGGGGCCCAGAGAGGGGGACAACTGACATACTCAGCCCATTGCTCCGGTACCCTGTCCATCCCCAGGAGAAATCCAATTATAGGCATTATAGGCCAGGTGATGGAATAGAGTTACAGGACAGGCATTCCTCCCTGGTGTCAGTTTGTATTGTGTTTGTTCTATCTCGCAACCATTCACCCACATCACCAAGACGTTTTAAATCAATTAACGCTCAAGAGACTCTTCAAACTTAAAGGAGCTGTGTAAAAAAAAGTGTGTTTTGAGTCATCAATTTAATCATATTTCTTTCAGACACAGCCTGTGACCTTGAAGTATTAAGCAATGTCGAGTGAAAAGAAATCTCCACCATTCAAGGTCAATCCTGAAAAAGTGAAGAGGAATGATGAAGAATGCCTTCTGCTGGGAATTACTGTATATGAAATGACTACATCGGTCTGTGATCATGAGCTGAAAAACACTGAGCAGGACATCCTTCAGAACTGGACCCAAATCTGCACTAAAACATGTGTTTGGGTGAGCAATGGCTCAAAGGACTGTATGGAACTGGACTCCTCTTTTCTTTCATCTTACTGTTTCGTGCTGTTTGGTTCGATCGTCTTAACGTGAACACATGATCTAAACAGCTTCTTTTTCTATACATTTGGTTCTGTAGTCATCATTTATTTCACATTACTGTGTAATATGTTTGTTGGGTCATGAATGCAAAGAATCACCAAATCCCTCGTAAGTGTATCGTATTGTAGCAATAAACCTTTTTCTGATTGTGGTTCTGATCAACTTATTGAAGAATAACGTCCTTTCATCATATTCTAACATCTCTAACTTTTTACATGAGTGCTTTGAGCTTTCTTATTGATAAGCGTATACTCATAATCATTAAGATTCCAAAGCATCTATGAAATTTATATGATAAACACTAATACTCTTTATTCAGTCGTGTTCTAACTCAGCTAGTACATTAATGTCACTGAGCTTTTATGATTTCATAAACAATAATTAATGTCCACAGCAACCACAAACACTGTCTTTCTTTTCAGTGCGTGATATAATCAAAAGAGCAAAACAGTTCTTAAATGGACCTTTCCCATTTTAAAATACATTAACTCTTTCTCGCGCGATATATTCAATGTGCTGTAATAAAAGCCCACCCAGCGCCACATGGCATGGCTGGAACAGTGCTCTGTTCTCCTAATGGCAGCAACAGCTGTAGTTGAACTGCACGGTGGCAACAACAGGAGCAGAAACAACTATGGAAACCTGCTGCAACACACTTCTTTATCAAGTCTGTTTTGAAGAAAATTAGTAGTAGAAGAGGAAGAATCAAAGTACCCTGAACCATTTTAAAGATAACACATTTATGACTGAAGTCAATCACAAAGCAACAACTGACAGCCACCAACATCTGACCTTTGACTGCTCTGTCACCGGAGCAGTGTGTGTCAGACGGAAAAAGACAAAAGCCTTTCCTTTGTTGTGATTTCTTTATAGCTCAGCCCTTTTATTTCATAGTAGAGAAACCATGTTGATCCCATGCGGGGAAATGGAAGTTAGATTATCTTTCTGTTCTTTTCTTCACGTTGTGAGTGGTAACTGTGGCCGACAGTGAAGGGTTGAAGGGGCTTAGAAGTGGGTGTGTCTCCTCCGTCCTCATATAAATGGTCTCCCTCTATCTTTGTCAGAGTTTATTGTCTCCACCGGACTCTCAGGTCATCGGCCCTGCAACAGTTTGTCTTTCCCTTCTCTAGAATTAAACATCAGCCAAAATGGAGGCCATCAAAAAGAAGATGCTTATGCTGAAGTTGGACAAGGAGAATGCACTGGACCAGGCTGAACAAGCTGAAGCAGACAAGAAAGCAGCTGAAGACAGAAGCAAGCAGGTGGGTTATGAACACAGATCAAATCACATAGAAATAGTCTCATCAAACAGGTGGGACTTAGTGTTAGAGGTCTCTGAGGCAGAGGAAGATTTCTAGACATATGGTTACTTGTCTGTTAATTGACTGAGATGTTTCTGTGTCATAAAGTTGTCAGGGGAGCAGTTACAAAAGCCTAATAATCACAATTTCATTTCTTCATGACTAATATAAATCAGAGGTAGTATCTCTCATCTCTGGATGGTATCTTCAAAATATTTCCTATCATGGCTTTGGATGGTGACTGATGAAAGAGTTCGACTCAGGCCTAAAGCTGAGACCCGAACCCGACCTGTCTGCGTCTTTAAGACCCTACCTGGCTGAATCTTAGAGACATGGAGTTATTCTTTTTCTTTGCTCTGCTACTTTTAATCTTCCCACTGCCCAACCTGAACCACCTGAGATCCAATGCCTAACTAAATGGCCCAAAACTTGGACTGCTCTGTGCTTCAGTTCAGGTAGAAATCGGGTGAGGGTGTAACCTAACAGCCTCAAATGCAAAGGTATATATTTATATATATATATATATATATATTTATATTGAAAATGGTTGACTGCTCATGTTTTGTGAATGTACTACCTTATCATGGGGAAGAAGACCTACCTAAATGTGTCTTTGGACGGCACAGCTTCATTTGCGAAATGAAGAGAATGCAGCAATCCCATCCCTGCGCTATCATGTTTTCCATAATGTATAATACTGAAGGAGAAATGAGTTTCTAGCACTACTGGCTGGTCGAATTGGAGCACCCAATTATAAAAAATAAAAATGTCTGTGAATAGACATAATAGAATAGACCACTTTCTTCACGAGTTGGCCCTGATTAAATCTGAATCAGCCTCTGAGCAGCACGTAGCTACTAACGATAATTTAATCATCCGTTTTTTTGCAGAATCAAGTAATACTGACACATCATACTGAGTCGATGTTGACTAAGCCCTCACAAGGCTATACTTCATGATTATCTGATCCTTACTTACCCTGTTGTGCCCCGTAAGGAAGAACATCATCATGTCATGTTATCTCATCGTTAAATCGCTTTACGCGAGGAAGACAAGCTAGCTACTGCTATTAACTGTAGCTTACGGGAAGAGGGCTTTCAACTTGCTGGGCACATTATTTTTTTAAGTGGTCATGTTAATAACTTTTGAATACGGCAGAAATCTAATCCCAAAGTGACCCAGAACACATCTGTAGGTGATCTAATCGCAGTCCAAAAACAATTGGAAAACATGTCCCCTACAAAACGTAATAGAGAATATAGTTTATTTGAATGATGACATAATTATAAGTCGACAGGATTAGGATAATACATGCGTTAAGGACCAATAGTGGAGACTGATCCCCCAGATCTAAAATAATTTCTTCTGTGTTCTCAGTGTTCACCTTTTCTAGGTGCTGCAAAGTGAACTGAATTATTGTTAGTATTGCATCATCAGTGACATGGCTGTCTTTACTCTATGTGCAAATTGATAAGAATCTAGATGGACATTCATGTTTGACTTTAACTCTGACACCAGTATCTATTCCAGACACTTGATCACAACGTATGTCAGGCCCATAATCCTTAGAGAGATGGAACTGTATGTGAGTCAACACACCTTTGAAAGACAGAGACCCAGTCCGGTTTTAGTTTCTCTGCACATGTCTTCAAAAGGAAAGCTGAGACATCAACAGGGCCCGTTGCCTTATTGGTGGTTGTTCTTTTAAATAGTCTTGTGACTTCTTTGGGACTCATTTCTATCCTTGGAACATAATCAGTAATTGTTTTGGTTTCAATGACGCTGTCAAGTTCTAAAAATAAATCTTGTAAATCAAACCTAACATAAAAATTGTCAAATCGTTTGGCTTAGTGTTGCCATCTGCTGTGTCCTGTGGTTTCCTGTTGGGAGTCATATTTCTTATAGATTTAAAGGTGGCCCGCAGATTGTTCTTATTTCTTTGCACAGAAGTCAGCAGTTGATTGCCTGTTTTGTCTTTTAGCTGAGTTGAGTTTGTGGTTCTGCTCCCTCAGTGCTGATCTTAGTTCCATATGGTCCTTAATTCCTCAAAGCAAGCCTCTTGCGTTTGATACAACCCTTGACATTCTTGGTAATATAGGTCTTGTTTTGCATTAATGAGAACAGAAGTTAATGTAAGCTGTGTTGATTTCTATTTTGTTCAAGTAAAACTCATGATCACCAGCGTCTGGGGAACTATTCTTCACCACTGCATCATTTTTGATTGTTATACTACAACTTGTACTATATTACATGTCCCTGTTAATATGACCTATTAATATTAAAGTGCAAAGAGTACAATTTTTGCATAATTACAGCATTGTTAAAAGGTAAACTTGGTGAAAATGTCTGTGCAGCCAATGGGCATTAGTGTGCTTCACATGAAGAGGATTAGGGTCAAACTCCCCTAAAAGTTAAGCCAAAGCCGAATCTCTTCAAAACTGCATTTTCTTTAACTTCCAGCATTGGGCAACTCCACTGGCTCCAAAAATAAGTCTGTTTCAATAGAAGTCTGTGAGAAAATGGGTCTGCTGCTCACATGATTTATTACCACAGTAAACATTGTATAATGAGTGGTGCCATGTGCTTTAGGACCTGTCAATCATAACAGAATCTTGGCAATGATAACCATAATAACACTGTGGACATTAAAATGGATTATTAATAGAAAATACATCATTGCACTCAGCAGGGAGTTGCTTTTAGGTTGTGCTGGTTTGCCCTGACCCCAATGCTTTAGACATGCCCCCTTCAATCAAATGTCTTGTTCAGCATTCAGTAGCACCTTGTCACCCAACTAGCTAGCTAGCTAGCCCTAGCTGGAAAAGTCTGCAGATATTCTTTATTGCTGTATATGCAGATGAATGGCTCCACTAAAACTCCAGCTGATCACTTGAAGGGCTGAAAATCAGCAACTTTTCCTCATTAGCATTTAGCTAACTGCAGCGCCAACCATGGACGCTACTGGGTTAACTGCGTCAGGCCCCCAGCTCCACCCTCTCGTTAAAAACACGTCCGGTTATTGCGTCCGGTAAAAGAAAAACCAAGATTGCAATTGCCATTCTGTCAAACTCAGTGCTTCAAAACAGCATTCCACAAACCAGTGGGTGACATTACTGCTGTCCATTATTTTTACAGTATGCTATGCTAATGTTGGATTTGGAAGGGCCGCTTTCAACAATTTTTTGTGGCTTTGCGAAAGTTATGCAGATATGAACTAGTTTGAAGCAGCTTGCCTAACATGAAAACAGCTTTTATCAACATATAACCACAAAAATCATGGGCCAGCTTAAATTAAGTCAAGGACCTAACTACAGCCAGAACACATCCAAGTCAGGGACTTACATCTGTTACAGTGTGGATTCATTTAAAAAAGTCCCAATTGACTTTTGCTTTCACACAGCCCTGAACCTTGGTGTCCTCATTTCCTTATTACTATGGCCACCACAGGGCAACGCCCAAAAGGGTAAACGTAATTATGGGTTGTTAAAAGATACTTGCACAATGGACCCATATGGTAATTTTCTGGATGAGGACAGTCTGAGACATCTTCCTAATGTGCTTCCAATGTTGAAAGAAACCATCCATAGTACTCATTCTGAGTAAACATGTAGTTTATCTGAAGTTATAATGAGGCTTTAATAAGTTAAAGTCAGCTTTATTTATATCGACCAATATCACAAATCACAAATTGGCCTGCAGGGTCTGGACAACACACGACACCACCTTAGACCCTTGCTTTAGACATGAAACAGTACTACAATAGATTACAAAATAATTATAACACATATATAGACATTCATTAGGACAAACAACATGCAATGTAAACATATATGAAGAAAATAGATCCAGGAGGTTGTCAAGAGTTTTCCAGGTCTGACCAAACAGCTAGATCCTGAGCCTCACTGGTGCCTCTTCACCACGGAGACCTGCAAAGAGGACAGGCTACACAAATACACAGGAAGCTGAACTTCTTGCAATTGGAGTTAGTCATATCGATTGAATAGCTTCCTAAGTTAGTTGTTTTGGTATTCAATTTACTCTTTGCACAGTATGTGTAGGTTTCCCATTAGAAACATGACAGGAAGGGATCTTTTATTGGCCAGTATGGAGGACTGATTACAGCAAACAAAAGGTGCTTCAATGTACATATTGGCAGGCAAGTTTTGTTTTGAGACTGAATACATACTACACACTGCATATTATGATCCAAGGGTTTTACAAACAATGTGCATGTAAATCCATTTTCTGATGATTCTGATGACACATTTTTGAACGTGATATTGCAAACTTGCTGACTCTGTGTTTAATCTTCCTCTCCATCAGCATGAAGATGAAATTCTTCAAATGCAAAAGAAGCTGAAAGGGACAGAGGATGAGCTCGACAAATACTCTGAGGCCCTGAAGGATGCTCAGGAGAAGCTTGAGGTGGCCGACAAGAAGGCTGCTGATGTGAGTAATACAATTCCAAAAGTGCAATATGCAAATGTTGGGATTAATTCACTTTGTGACATGATATTGTCAATGCTGGACCAGCTATTCCAGAGAATAGAAACGACAGAACAGAACCTAGGCACAGGCAAATAAGTGTTAGAGTGGAGTTGCCTCTTTGAGTTAATTAGTTAGTTCTTTAGTTAAATACCTTCTCTATTTGTATTCATTATTTCTACCTGATGTAGAGGAACTGTCACTGCAAACCTGTTAATATCACAGACTCAGTACCTTCTCATACTGACCTGAGGCTCTGATTAAAGCTGTGATGCTGCCTGTACAAAGCAGGCTTCTCCCTTACATTCCATTCCCATCATGCTCTGCATGGACTCCTCACAGCTGTCGGCAGGATTCAGAGCCTTATTTTGGCAATGATGTCAGTCGCTCAGCCTTGACTGCAGGCTTAACAATGGTCCGAGTCCATTTTAGCTACTTAATCCATTCCTCTTGTGTCACAGTATGGATTTTGTCTCTCTCCTTTTGGAGTCACTGATTTTTGTAAAATGTTCTATACTTAGGACATTTGAATAAATTCAGTTTTGTCAGATTACAACCACAAACAATACATTTTAATTGTGTTTATACACAGACATGTATAGACATAACTTGACCACCAACCAGGCTAATCTACAATCATTAAGGAGGAAAGAAAACATTCCAGTCTGTGATGTTCTGCCTCCTTTCAGTTTGAGAGAAATAAGCCTACATATAGAAAGTACAGCTGTCAGCAAGGCCATTGTTCTTCCTTTAACGCATGCCTGGCAAAAATAGCATTGTAAGGGCAGGGATTGTGAAGGAGCAAGCTCCAAATTCTAGTTTATCAACTAAAATCATCACTCACATCTCATCCATTCCATGTCAGAGAATTTCCCTTTTTCAAAAAAACAAAAATCCTATCCCACTTTATTTGTTAAGCACTTTAAAACATCCAAAGTATTGTACAGAAAAATACAAAACTACATTACAACACGAGCAAAAATAACACCTGCGCAATAAAACAAATTAAACTAAATAATTGAATGCAGTAAATGAAGCTGACATCTTACTAGGTGTCAAAGACCACATAGAAGAGGTGGGTTTTAAGATGTGATTTAAAAATAGACAAAGAGGGGTGTTCACAACAGAGGAAGATCATTCCACAATTGACCTGACCTGAGAGAGCATGTCAGTATGTAAGAGTGTATAAGCTCAGCGAGGTATGGGGGACAAGTAAATAAAAGAATTAAAAAATGGATCCTAAATTGAATGGGCAGCCATTGAAATGAGGATGAAATGGGGGAAATGTGCTCATGTGTATGTGTGCCAGTTAAAAGACGTGCGGCAGCATTCTGTACCATCTGTTACTTAGATTTTTTTACCTAGTAACAGCTTGACGGGACAGCATTTTAACTTAACAAAAAACTGTAAAGCACTGTTTATTAAAATATCCTGAGTATTAATGCAAAATTGGTGTATCACTTCTTCTCCTACCACTTTTTCCTTGCCATGTACATTATTTACCTAGGTATTTGTCTGTGCAGGCTGAATGTTAAAGCATCACAGCAAGCGTTAACACGTCTGGGGTACCATGATGTAAGGCTAATATTCCCATCTTCTGGTCTCCACGATGGAGTTTTCCATAAGCTCCAGTGTGTCCGCAATATATGACAAAACACGTTTTCATTCAAATTGTTTTCAGAGTAAATGTGTCATTGATTTAGCATTAGCATTTGAAAAAAGAGCCGTGGAAAAGCTACTTCCGCGTGAGCAGCTCCGACCTGTGCAGCCGTTGTGTCTCAACCATGTTTCTCTGTGCTCAGGCTGAAGCCGAAGTGGCTTCTTTGAACAGACGGATCCAGCTGGTGGAGGAGGAGTTGGACCGAGCTCAGGAGAGACTGGCGACGGCTCTGCAGAAGCTGGAGGAGGCTGAGAAGGCGGCTGATGAGAGCGAGAGGTGACCTCCTGCTGTCACTTGGATCAGTGGAATATGAAACTCAACTGCCATGTTGGCATAGTCCGCTTAAAGTTTAACTTACTGTAACAGCAGGCTGAACAGCAGTGTTTCACAGATTCAGCAGGGCTGCTGCAGGTTGTCACAAGTTCTGGAGAACACATGTGCATCACCACAGCAGGGTGACCCATTACTGTAAGGTGCTGAGGTCAGTCTACCACAAGACTAAGCCACGCAAACCCAATAGAGAGACTACAAAAGCTGAACCTATAAATGGTGTGGCCACTCAAGCTAACCAAGAAAAGACAACCAACTGCTGGAAAATGAGCATGTGGCCGGCAAAGCAGAGGCATTTATTGATGAGTCACACCCAGTTTTTTGTCTTTGAAACATTAAGAACCAGCTTATTTGTCTTAGTCCATTCATGCCCCAATTGCAGCTCCTGCTCTAGGATTGTGCTTAACTCATGAGATGTGAGTTGCAACATTTAATTAGTTGAATCATCTGCATACATTAACATACTGGCTTTATTTAAAACAAGTGGTGAATCATTTGTGAAAGTAGCATAAAATGAGCTGTGGCTCAGGCAGCGCGGTTGCTCAACAATCAGATGGTTGGTGGTTTAAACTCTGGCCCTGCAGTGATATATCCAAGTGTCCTTAGGCAACACACTGAACCCCAAATTTCTACCTGGCTTGGTGTGTGAATATGTGTGAATGTTCATCTGATGAGCAGATGGCGCTTGAATGTCAGCCTTGGCCACAGCGTTAGTGTTATGAATCCAGGAAGTAGGAAATGATTACTTTTAACAAAAACAGATTACAAGGAACAAGGGAAAAAACTAAAACTCAAGCCCAGGGGCTGGCAAAACTGCAGGGAAGCAATACAACATAGCACCATGTAGGAACATGCCACACACCAAACAAAAAAAGGATCTGAAACAGGACAAAGAAAGCTCAAAGACTAAATATAGTGGGCAACGAGGAAACAAGAGGCAGGTGACAAGAGGGCAGGGAATCAGGTGGAAAACATCAGGTAATCACTGAGGCGGGAAGACACAGGAAGTAGAACTAAATACAAAAGAAGACAGAGACCCGACTTCAAAATAAGACAGAAAACAGAACATGTACCAAGACCAGACCAAAATAACTTAGAAAAAAATGTAAGACAAGACCGAACCAGGCTAAAACATAAACACAGGAAAACAGACACGAACACCAAACAAACTTCCTGCTCCCTGTTTGATGCTGATCAGAAGCTCTGGCCCAATTTGGCTTTTTACCCAGTTTTAAGATAGCCTTGAAATCCAGACCCAAATCCGAAAGATTAAGGGTCCGGCACTGAGTAATGAAAGTCGGCCATCTTGAGGGACGGCATCAGTGTGAATTTCAAAATGTCACTGCACTTGATTGGATACAACTACGACCAATCATAACACACAGGGTGACGTATCCGCATAGGTGGGTAGACTAGCCAAAAATTGTACTCAAGTAAAAGTACTGTTACTTCAGAATAATTTGACTCAAGTAAAAGTAAAAGTAGTCATCCAAATAATTACTTGAGTAAGAGTAAAAAAGTACTTGATGAAAAAACTACTCAAGTAGTGAGTAACTGTTGAGTAACGTCTGATTTATTTCTTAACACAAGCATCAATCAGACAGACAGAAATACTAAATAATCATATTTAGGCAAATTATGGTTCATCCAATCAATAAAATAAATTAAAATTAATTTATTAATTACAAATTAGCTTACTTGAGAGACTTGTCACATCAAATTTGGATGGATACTGCATGTGTAAAACATACTGTATGTAACCTAAAAGACAAACATCCACCTCTCCACAGCAAAAACTAAAACTACCGCTACGTCTCCTCAGCTTAGATGTTGAGTTTTTGAACGCTCACATGTCCGTTTGTTTGGTCGACACAGAAGACGCCGCATAATGAAGCTGCTGTTTCGCACTTTTCCTAAAGTAACCATGCTTCCACTATGAGGCCGAGGGGGGGGTCCTCCTGGTCTGCGTTGCCTTGGCGACTTTTGATTCTGCGTCTTTGCTTTGCTACGACTGTAAAGCTAACTTCTTTATATGTCTATGGGCTAACCTATCCCGCTGCTGAAACGAGTGTGGTCACGTGACTGCACAACGACAAGTGATTGGTGAAGCACAGTCACGTGGTAGAGCCTTCAGCGGAAGACTCTCTCTCTCTGTCAAAATAAAACATTAAAATGAGACGTAAGCGGGGGTAAAAACAATGAAGCGTAGTAACGAGTAACGAGCTCATTGTAGCCTAATGTAGCGGAGTAAGAGTACAGTTTATTTTTCACTAATCTACTCAAGTAAAAGTAACAGTATAGTGATTTAAAACTACTCCTAGAAGTACAATTTTTTCTAAAACTTACTCAAGTAAATGTAACTCGTTACTACCCACGTATCCGGAACCCCATGCGCTTAGCTACCAGCAGAGCTAACTGGCAGATTAAACTGTCGTAATCTGTGTAGCTCGCCTCTGGCCCCGCCTATATCAGATACACCGATGTGATTGGTGCAGCTCAGCTACAAGGATATAGTTAATGAGCAGCGTTACTCAATGCAAGAGTAACTCGCTGAGCAAATTTAAATTGTGCTTTGCGAGACCTCTGGATTTCTAGGATAGTCAGTCTGTTAGATTACTACAGAGACCATGGTAACAGAAAAATATGGCGACAGCTGTAGACCCAAATAGCTTATGAGACATAAAAATAAAAAAATTAGTGAAGTTTTATAAAAAACTGGACTTCCACTAACTTACAGTTTCCTCAAAAGAGTATAACTACAACTCCATCCACATCATGTGCCAACATTATTCACTCATTGTTTTGTTTTTTATCTGCTGATGCCTGTCAGATAACTGTTTTTCCTTTTAACGGTTAGGAAACCTTTTCCTATCGAAATACATGTTTAATCAGAAAATGAAAGCTGAAATTAAAAACTACTAATAGATCAATCCAAAAAAATGCAGGCATTTGTTACGTGGTTTCTTAACGTTAGATAATATTTATGAAGAAAAAAGGAAAATAGTTAAAATTAAATAAATATTTGTAATGTTTGTGTGTGCAGAGGCATGAAGGTTATAGAGAACCGGGCTCTAAAGGATGAAGAGAAGATGGAGCTTCAGGAGATTCAGCTGAAGGAGGCCAAACACATTGCAGAGGAGGCCGACCGCAAGTATGAGGAGGTGAGTTTTTCTGTTTACTGTATGTATGATTATGATATTAGGGCAGTATGGGAAAAATTACAGTCATACAGCCGGCATTCTGGCTTCACACTAACAGGCACCATGAATGAATGATTAGCACTCAAACTGATAGTCCACATAATAAATATCTCTCTTCCTGGTGACTGTCAAGGAGTTGATCATGATATTAAGTCCTCTAATATTGATATGTATAGGTCTTGTAGATGAATAATTGAATGTATCATTTCTTGGGCAGGTGGCTCGTAAGCTGGTGATCGTAGAAGCAGAGTTGGAACGTACGGAGGAGAGGGCCGAGTTGGCCGAGGCGTGAGTTCTCTTCTCCTTTGATTTGATTGGCTGTGTGTCATGAGGTCTGGCCTCCCTCGCTCTCATCAATCATAGTCCAGGACAAATGCAAGCTGTCACAAAAAACTGATTCATTTTACAAAGCACTATGTCACTGTTTTGGCTGATTTTAGTTTCCACAAAGCCGGAATATTTAAATGCTGCTTAAAGCATTCATAATACTGATGATTCAGTAATATAATATCACACTGATGGGCCATTCTGCACAATGGCCATTTGTAATTTTAACAGTCAGGTCATTTTGCTTCTGTACTTCTATTTTAGTACAATTTGAAAGCAGGACTTTAAAGGTTTGCCCTTCTTCAACACAGCGTAGCACCACCAAATGTAGGTTGCAGTCCTTTTCCTGAAGTGCCGTCTGCTACTGTGGACGGTTGCTACAACAGCCCATTCTTCTTACATGCACTGGAGTATTTCATTGTGATATTACTACTTTTACTGAAGTGAAGGATCTGAACACTCTTTACAATGTGCAACTCCGTTCACAGTTTTCTCCAAACTAATCGGATGTCCTTCCCATCTCCATTTTCTCTTCTTACTTCCCAAATTTTAAACCAAACCAGAAAATGCGCCGAACTGGAGGAGGAACTGAAGAACGTCACCAACAACCTCAAGTCTCTGGAGGCCCAGGCGGAGAAGGTAGGGCCAGACACAGCATGGCACAGCAGGTTTTGCTTTGTTTTGGCTCCACTTGTCCTCCTACAAATCCACACAAATGTAGTACTAAGACTCTAACTTTGGAAGATCTCAGCTGGCTTTCTGTAACCTGTGTAAAGGTAGTTTCACACCAAGTATGTTAAATGTAATGTTATAAGTAATTATTGAAGTTCTGTGTTTGCCCTGTAATTCTTCTTCCTTGGCCCATGCTACACCCCCATTTCCATGTCTCGTGAATCCCAAATACAACCTTCCTGGCGGATGGAGTAACATAGCATTGATATGCTGTGTGACTAAATGTGACATTATGTATTTTAAGTAACTTTAAGGACAGAAAGGTACCAAACTAACTATTTAACTTTTAATTCACACTTTCATTTTCTCCTGTCGTGACTATTGCAAATTCCATCTAATTGTGCCACAGCCAAGAAGTTTTACATCATTTGGTTTGAATTCAGATCTGCTAAATCTTTTGACTGTTTTAAACTGCTTTTACAAACCTTCGTAGGCAAGCCTTTAACGATCTCCATCCCTGTCTGGTGTTCTTGTCTCTTTGCATACTTTTTTTAAAAAAAGAAGAAAGGTCCGGGGCACTTTTCTTGCAAACAGGTCAAAAGCCTTTATCAGGAAGGTTACATCATATTGAAATTATTAGTACATGTTAAAATAAAGCTAGACGTAACAACCCACACCTAGCGGCACAAACAGCCTTCTTTCAGGCTGGAGTGCCTCGGACCCTTCTGCTTTTTAAACTCTTTTTCTTTTTCCTTCCTTCCATTTAGTTTAACTTCATGCAAGTACTAATTACTTAAGAAATCTGTTATCTCTTGTGTTGTCTTCCAGTCAAAATTGAAAATCAACACTTTTGTTGAGGCTTTTGATTGATGTTTTAACTGTATCTTACGTTTTTGTCCCGTTTTTCATCACTTTTAATGCTTTTTCAATGTTTTGTTTTATAGTTATTTTTTGAATTTATGGTCAATAAAAAATGCACCTAATGTTTAAGGTAGAAAAGCAGAAATTATTTAGACTAAAATGAAAGGAAAGTGTATTGATGGATAATCAAAGACTGGAATATGTCAACTTACTCAATACTATCTCAAAATCACTTCAATTTTATTTTCAAATGCTATAAACTTGAATAAGACCCCCCAAAATAAATGAAAGTAGAGATTTGTACTTGCCAAAGAGCGTTCAAACAATCAATCTTGTTATTTTGGGCAATTACAATTGGGTAGTTAAAAAGAAAACTGATGTAGGAAAACAGGTCAATTTGACCCAAGGACAACATGAGGGTTAAGTACCAGATGTTGAAGATCTGCACAGTATCAGTACCTCAACTCATTCCAAAGTATCTTTTGGCACCAGCCTGGTCTTTCCAAATCGCCCCACAATAACGGATTGCAGTAATATAAACTTGTGTTCATTTTCTCCTTTCTTTAAGAAGGCGATGTGGCGTCACGTGCCAAATTGCTTAAACAAAGTTCAGCACCTGAAATCTGTTGTTTCTCAACGCAGTACTCACAAAAGGAGGACAAGTATGAGGAAGAGATCAAGATCCTGACTGACAAGCTGAAAGAGGTGAGCAACAAGGAATCAACATGTCCTCATATTGAAACTACAGAAGAGCTCCATTTTCAATTACTTCCAGAACGGCGCAAAAGGGCAGTTTTAAACATGTGGCCATACCATGTGACCTCTGTGGCAGTTTAATCATGTGACCATTCCATTTAAGGTAAGGGCTTCCATTTTAAAAAAGTAGTGGCGAAATGGAACTGGTTAAGTTTACGTGATTTTTTAGTAATACTAAACCAAGTAAGGGGTTAAATAGTGAGAGATGGGAAATAATCAGGGATTGGCTTAAAATGCATAAATCCCATAAAACTTCTAAGATGAGGGCAGAACTGCGTCACATACGTACTGTAGGGCTGTAAAAGTCAGTTGATGTAAAGAAGTGTCCAACAAATGGGACACAAACCCCCGTCTCCTCAGGGAGTCCTGTCTTTGTTTGATCCATCCAACCCCCCGTTTCTTTTACTTTCTCACTTCATTTCCTCATTTGCATTCACAATGATTCCTACAGCCATGAGAGGTCACCACCTAACAGCCAATGTAAATATGAGTCGTTATGAAATGCTTGCACAACCAAGTTATACTGTTGTTGTCTAGGGGACGACATCTGACGATAACAATAACCCTCAACCTGTACACATAAATATACATATTCCAATATAAATCCACCCTACAGATTTCAGTTCAGTTTGTTGACATCGGATCTTATCTGGTCAGACGGTGACCTGAGCTTTGTCTTCTCAGGCTGAGACCCGAGCTGAGTTTGCTGAGAGATCTGTGGCCAAGCTGGAGAAGACGATCGATGATCTGGAAGGTACAACAGTGATTTCACTTTTACCCGATACTAAGCGCACCTATTTAGTAGGCTTTACATTACATTTCAATCGGGAGAAACATGTTTGCAGATAAGCAAATAGGTTTTTGTACGGCGCAATGTACAGTACAAAGTCTTTCGTGATTAGACTTCATTTTTATGTGCATATATGTATAAAGGGGTAGAGAACCGTCATAACCCCTAGATGGAATCCAGACAGCGGTGGTGGCGAAGGACCCCAAAGCCCAGACCGAATGAGGTTCTGGACCGGTCAGCTGGAGTAGAAGTGGAATGGGAGGTGGAGGGTTACATGATACAATGTACATTTATTTGGATAACAGTTGAATAATTTAGCAGAGCATAGATTAACAGTTAGGTCTTCCTGAAAGAAATTACGCTGAGCTATATAAGAACAAGAGGTTGGTGATGCGAGGTGGACGGTGTGGTGATGGGAGCCATGGAAACGTCTGGAGCAGTCACACCGCGTTGACAGGAAGTAGGTTGGTCCTGCTGGAGGCTGCGGAGTTTGGTTGTTTCCTTGCCTGTTTTATTACCGACCTTGAGATATTAATAAAAAAAATGGATTGTCATTTTTGTCAAAGGTTTAAATATCTTTTGTTATAAGATCAGGGAACATGGTGAACATGTATCATTTTGTTGTCAGCTAAATTGGCAGAACTAATACATAATAAAAAGAACTAAAACAAGAAATGCGTTGAGACAGTAAGATTGGTTTCAGTTTGGTCGAGAGCTCAATGAGTGATGAGAAGAAAATAGCTGGATCCTGGTCAGGTTAATAAATGCTAATGGAAGTGAACTTACTCGACTTTGACTCATATAGAAAGCAGAAGTTGAGGTGCATCCAGAAATGTATTAACCACTCTGTATCTTAATAGCTTTTTGATTGTTATAGTTTGGAGCTGTAGTTGTTTTTGATGAGTTGTATAGAATCCACCTGACATTTTGGACACATGTCAAATAGATTATCCCTGGTTCTAACCAAGTTTCTGTTCTATTGAATTACCAAAAAATGTCAATGCGTTTGTATTTCTCTGGTCACAAAAAAATCTTTATCACATATTTAACAAGGCCAATTTCAGCCTCTCTTAAATTGATCTTGTTCTGTGTGGACATACAGATGAGCTCTATGCACAGAAACTCAAGTACAAAGCTATCAGTGAGGAACTGGACCACGCCCTCAACGACATGACCTCTATGTAAGTACTGCTGTGTGTCGTTCACAGAGCTTGCCATCACGTAGACTGCTCTGATGATGGGCCACCCTTTTCTACTTTTAAACAGATCTGTATTTTTGAAGGTTGAGCACCTAATTGGAGCTGCACTAAATGAACACTTGAATGAAATATATCATCACGTAGGTAAATTACTTACCTCGTCATATGTAACTTCACTGAGAGACAAATAAAGTTTGCTCCTGTTTGATTTGAGCCATGAAATCCACCATGTGTTATTCAGTTATCTGTGCTTATGCAGCAAGAGAAGTGTTTGAGTGTGTACAGATGCCTTCATTCTGCTAAAAAGGACATAATCTGCCACTGACAGGATTTGTGGAGTACTGCAGCAATGTTCATTTATTCCATACAACCACGACATTAAAGTATAATTTTAAACTCAGACCCAATTAAGTTGAATTGAGTTGTTGAAAAGTGAATAGGAAAATGTCATCTATGTTAACACAGCACTAACATGCTATAACATAACATGTAAAATATCTTCTTTTCACTGGAGATGGCAGACGAGAAATTTCTTTTTGGAGCTCTCAAGCATCCTTACATAAATGGACAAATGCATCGCAAGCATCAGTCATTTGTTAAGGTGTTGCTCTCTTGGTGAAACAGCTCCGTGTTTGGGTGACAGCCGAGGACGGAAAAAGTCATCCAAGACAAACAAACAATCATCAGAGAAAAGCCGGCTAACATTTTGTGCTGCTTGCATTGCTGAGGCATGGTTAGTTGAAAAAAAAACACTTCAATTCCTTCTCTTGCTTTTTTGTAATTTCAGCTAACCATCCAGAAGCTCCGGCACCCTGTCGGGCTGTGGTTTCACTGCTCAACATCATCTCTTGGCTCCGTCTATCCTCATTCCTCAACTGGTGAACTGTTGAAATGTGCCTTTGTTTTTAGCCCTTTCTCAACGTATGTGCTGAACCTGCTGCTTATGAGATGTCTTCTATAGCAATTGTTCATTGTATGTTCTCTGTTTAAGGATGTTTGTCTGATTTCACTCTTCATGGTCCTTCTGTATCAACTCTGTTCTGTAGCAGAGTTCAACCAGAGAGAAGAAAGCTTGACTTCATGCATTTGTGCCTGTGACTCTTTTTGTTCTACACAGTGTGTGTGTGTGTTTGGGGGGAATGGTTGCTAATTGAAATAAACTTATTTTATTTTAGGGCTGCACGATTATGGCCAAAATGATAATCACGATTATTATGATAAAAATTTAGATCACAATTATTCTCACGATTATTTGTTGATTTTAACCAAAACGAATGTAATCGTCACATAGGCTGTTTATAACTGCGAGAGGGAGTGTGATGGACGCTACTCACAGAGAGACGGCTGATTATTATGAACGGGTCCAGCACGGGTCGAATGGCGGATACACACATTGTGTGTATGAAATGTCTATATCATCACTGCGCTGCAATTCATGAACTATGGTATTCTGGCCATGGGTCAAATCTCTAGCCCAGGTTCAGGTCCAGCAGCTCCATCTCACACGCTATTACTCCACCAACTGAAGTTAGTTGCATTCACTAACTTCTTCTGTGTTCTTCACCATGGCGGCCGCAATAGCAGAGTTACCCGCGGAAACACTGGTACAAATACAAGTTTGCCCCTCATACTTAACAATATACAGCTGTGTTAATAACAATTAAAACTGTAGACAAATGTCAGAAGTGTAGACCGGCGGCCGCTGTGTGCCCGGACGCGGAGAGAGAGTAAAGGAGAGATCCAACACAGGCATGGCTTTACAGAAGAAATAGGTCATGTAACGCAAAAATAAACCATATCCATATAACAACATTTCAGCGGATGCGAGGGCATTAGCACCGGTGTATCCTAGAGGAGCTTACAGCTAACAGACGCTACTAGCACCGACTAGCACTGGTCACTGCTGTTGTCTGAATAACAAAATAGACGGGACAAAATGTTGCGTTTAATGGTAAACTGGTAAACCCTGAGACATACGGATAACAGACTGCTATCTGTTGAGTTTTCCTCCCTGGACCTCCTCTGTGACTGTCTATATCTAGAAACAAAGCTGCGCGATGCAGGGAACAACTCTGACTGGCTCATGATCAGACAGTGGTTTACGAAGCGGGACATGTGGTATGCAAAAAAAAAAAAAAAAAATAAAAAAAAAAAAAAAGGAGCGTTCTATGAAATTATGCTTTAAAAATATAAATTAACCAATTTTAAAAAATAAATTTTAAAAATCGCTCAACCATGCAAATTTGATCGTGGGAAGTCAAAATCGTGATTAAAATCTTGATTAATTGTACAGCCCTGCCACTTAAACATGGATTTTTGCAATTACCTAGCAGTAGGAAACCTCCCTGAAGGGGCCCCATGTCATAACCGTCAAAATGATAGCAGAGTTGGTTTAGAAACAATTCATAAAGACCACCCGACGTCACAGTACATTGTCTGTCATTTTTGTGTCCAGTCACAGCAAAGCATCCCACAGCATCCCCTAACACTGATACGCTACAAAAGAAGATATGCTTGGCATGACGTTGCACAGTCATATAAGAACCCCCCCCCATCTAATTCCATCCCAAAGGAAAAAGTTTGTCTGCCAACTTCAAGCAACAGAGACCATTTCTGGTGCTTGTTTAATCAGTTAGTTCACAGACTTGTCCACAAAGGACCAGCTGTATCTTGTAGCGGTATTCTCGCTCTCCCTCTCTGTTGGGTGTCTCGTCTGTGGATTGATACAATGAGGGGAATTGTACTTGACCAGGCCTGAAAGTTTTATTCACAACATTTTAAAGCATGCAGATAATAAGCCCAAGTGTTGAGTTCGTGGACATCCATCGGTCTCTGCTCTGTTTCAGTTCCATGGACAGCGCTGCCTTCATTACTAAAGCTTAACAAAATGCCTACATTTACACCCAAATAACCTTATAACCTTACAGACAATAACCTTCACTAAAGGATTAATAGGAACACCTGTTCAATTTCTCATCACAGCATTTATCTAATCAACCAATCACATGGCAGTTGCTTCAATGCATTAGGGGTGTGGTCCTGGTCAAGACCAGCTCCTGAACTCCAAACTGAATGTGCAAACTGAATGCTAGAGGTCAGAGGAGAATGGGCCGACGGATTCAAGCTGATAGAAGAGCAACTTTGACTGAAATAACCATAACGTTTTTGCATACCGAGGTATGCAAAAACGCATTTCTGAAGCCACAACACGCACAACCTTGAGGCGGATGTGCTACAACAGCAGAAGACCCCACCGGGTACCACTCATCTCCACTACAAATACGAAAAAGAGGCTACGATTTGCAAGAGCTCACCAAAATGGGACAGTTAAAGACTGGAAAAAGGTTGCCTGGTCTGATGAGTCTCGATTTCTGTTGAGACATTCAGATGGTAGAGTCAGAATTTGGCGTAAACATAATGAGAACATTGATCCATCATGCCTTGTTACCACTGTGCAGGCTGGTGGTGGTGGTGTAATGGTGTGGGGGAGGTTTTCTTGGCACACTTTAGGCCCCTTAGTGCCCATTGGGCATTGTTTGAATGCCACGGCCTACCTGAGCATCGTTTCTGACCATGTCCATCCCTTTATGGCCACCATGTTCCCATCCTCTGATGGCTACTTCCAGCAGGATAATGCACCATGTCACAAAGCTCCAATCATTTCAAATTGGTTTCTTGAACATGACAATGAGTTCACTGTACTAAAATGGCTCCTACAGTCACCAGATCTCAACCCAATAGAGCATCTTTGGGATGTGGTGGAACGGGAGCTTCGTGCCCTGGATGTGCATCCCACAAATCTCCATCAACTGCAAGATGCTATCCTATCAATATGGGCCAACATTTCTAAAGAATGCTTTCAGCACCTTCTTGAATCAATGCCACGTAGAATTAAGGCCGTTCTGAAGGCGAAAGGGGCTCAAACGCAGTATTAGTATGGTAGTCCTAATAATCCTTCAAGTGAGTGTGTACTGGCAACTTACCCCAAGTGAAGAAGTTTAAACACCTTGGGGCCTTGTTCACGAGTGAAGGGATCATGGAGCAGGAGATCGGTCTGAGAATTGGAGCAGCGGGTGCGGTATTACATTCAGTTTATCGCACCATTGTGGCGAAAAGAGAGCTGATCCTGATGGCAAAGCTCTTTATCTATTGGTCAGTTTTCATTCCTACCCTCACCTATGGTCATGAAGGTGGGGTCATTACTGAAAGAACGAGATCCAGGGTACAAGCGGCCAAAATGGATTTCCTCAGGAGGGGGGCTGGCGTCTCCCTTAGAGATAGGGTGAGAAGCTCAGTCATCCGAGAGGAGCTCGGAGTAAAGCCGCTGCTCCTTCACGTTGAAAGGAGCCAGTTGAGGTGGTTCGAGCATCTGGTGAGGATGTGGGCACGTTCAGCTGGGAGGAGGCCTTGGGGAAGACCCAGGACTAGGCGGAGGGTGTGACGTGTAGCATGGGAAGAAGGACCAAAACGCACGTTGGCGGTCGAAGAAAAAAAAAACAGAAGCAATCCACAAGGGAATAAACGGCTCAATACTCCCAGGGAAACTGCAACAATCCAAAACGCAAAAAATCCACAGGGATCCAGGGGAAAAAAGGGCGAGGAAAAGACAGGAATAACATAGAGGGAAGAACTTATGGGAAACACGGGAACAGGCAGCAAGACAAGGTACCGACAGGCAGATGAACTAGAACGATCTGACAGGAGACAAGGGAAGCACATACATTAAATACACAAGGTACCGACAGGCAGGTGACAAGAGGGCAGGGAATCAAGTGGGAAACATCAGGTAATCAAAAGACACAGGAAGTAAACCTAAAAGGCAAGACGAGACAGAAGACAGATTTCAAAATAAAACAGGAAACAGAACAAGAAGACACACAGTGGAACACGAGACAGAGATAACCACACAAGAACAGGGAGAAAACTAAGAAACAAACACAAGTAGGCAAAAAAGGGAAAGAAAATCCCAACAAAACCCCAAACCAAGACAGAGGGATTATATCTCCCACCTGGCCTAGGAACGCCGCGGAAATCCCCAGTTGGAGCTGGTTAATGTGGCTCAGGAATGGGAAGTTTGGGGTTCCCTGTTGGGGCTGCAGCCCCCGCAACCAGATACCGGATGAAGATGAAAAAGGATGGTAGCCCGAACGCCAAACCAGCTGATAACCCAGAAGCATTATTTCTTACCTTATTCCAGTAAAGTTGCAGCCTCCTTGTTTGCTTATTGAACTTTCTAAACCAGCGCTTTGTCATAACAGGAGAGCTGAAAAGACCTGTTACTTTGCCCTTTCTTTTGCACTAAATAGTTTAAGGTTTTAATAAATCAGTCTTAGGTGTTGACCTGCCCTGCTGTTTAATTCAAAGTTTCTCTTCTCTAACACATCTAACGTCCCCCTGAGCAGCTGCTGGTGCAACACAAGAAGCTGAATCACGTCCACAATCATATATAAATACAGGCGATTCCTTGCCAATTGCCTCTCATTAACATCCGGGATGAAGTTAGTTTAATATTTGACATTCGTCGGTTTTTGCGGATTTTACCTTTAATATCTCCATGTCAATGCTTCAATTTCATTTCCAGGGTATGTTGGAGAGCTTATCAAGATAGACGTTTCAGTTTCAGTTTCAAAATCACTATGAAATGACTCTGCAATTTAGAGTGAAAAGAACTAAATGTCTGTCCAATAGTGATGGTCAAATGAAGCTTTGCAAACCACTGGTTTTATTTTCTGAGCTCACTAGATGGCGCTCTCTGTTCAACAAAGGGTTGGAAACACACAACTGGCATTCCTTTAACCTTTTTCTTTCAACAGGGAGTGCCATCTAGTGAGCTCAGAAAATAAAACCAGTGGTTTGCAAAGCTTCCTTTGACCATCACTGTGTGAACAATTCCTGAGGATTTGTTGTATTGTAACAAATGCATTGCTATCAGTCAATCAGAAATGTTAACAAATCTCAAATCACAATGTTTAACAAAGGAAAGGTAAGTGTTGGCTTTCTCAGGAGAATATCTGTGTGCAGAATTGTTAGGCAACTATTAGTGTGCAGAATTATTATGCAAATGAATGGAAAAACTAACATTTTCCCATCTCACTTGTTTATTTTAATTTCTTAGAGTAAGAATAAAACTCAAGATGTACAAATAAACACTACTGACATTTCAAGAAACATTCAATGACCAATATGTCCACCCTTCTTTTCAATAAAGCAGCAGCAACCACAGCCTCCCAAATGCTGTTCAAAGAGGTCTATTGTCTTCACTCACTGTAAATCTCACATTTAAGAAGGGCCCACAAGTTCTCAACGGGGGTTAGGTCAAGTGAAGAAGGGGGCCATGCCATTATTCTTTAAGGCCTTTTCCTGGCTACCCACGCAGTTGAATATTTGGATGCATGTGATGGAGCATTGTCCTGCTTAAAAATCATGGCCTTCGTGAAGGATACAGACTTTTTTCTGTGCCATTGCTTAAAGAAAGCATCTTCTAAAAACTGGCAGTAGCTTTGGGAGTTGATTTTAAGTCCATCTTCAATCCGAAAGGTCCAACTAGCTCATCCTTAATAATAGCTGCCCATACCAGTACCCCGTCTCCCCCTTGCTGGGGTCTGACTCTAAGTGGAGCTCTGTGCCCGTTAGAGATCCAGCCACGGGCCCATCCATCTGGTCCATCAAGAGTCACTCTCATTTCAACAGTCCATTAAACCTGTCCATTAACAAAAAATCTGTCCTAAGATATTTCTTGGCCCAGTCTTGGCGTTTCAACTTATGATTCTTGTTAAGTGGTGGTTGTGTTTCAGCCTTTCTTACCTGGGCCACGTCTCTGAGCCCTGAACACCTTGTATTTCTGGACACTCCAGGTAGGTTGCATTTCTGGAATATGGCGGCACTGGAGGTTAATGAGTTCCTGGTAACGTCATTTTTAATTCTTCTCAAGTCTCCAGCACTAAATATGCATCTTTTTTTTCTCCACACGTTTCTTGCGACCCTGTTGACAATTTGCAACAAAACATTTGATTGTTTGGGGATCATGCCTCAACACCTTTGCTACTTCTAGACTGACAATTTTTGACTTTTCAGTCTGTTAAAGCTCTTTTTTACCCATTTTGTCTAAGGAGGAAGAAGCTGCCTAATAATTATGCACACCTTGATATAGGGTGTTGATCACTTCAGCCCACACCCTCCCTCGTTAAATAAATACACATCACCTGATAATGTTTAAATCAAATTAGCATTTTGGTTTCTTTAGCTTGGAATGGGAAAATATGCATCAAAATGATGACAAGGTAAAAATACTCACTTGCCCAATAATTGTGCACACATTGTACTGAGGTAGTTAGGGACTGTTGTAAAATTGCAACACCACTCATTTTAATCTTTAAGAACTTTGTTTTTCAACATAGAACTTTCACACTTTTGAGTTAGTAGAAAGAAACCCTTTTTTTTTTTTACACATTTCAAGATTATAGGTTTTTCATTTCTAAATATATTATCAAACCAGCTGTATTACTTCTGAGACATCCTCTCTCAACTTTCACAGCTTAGTTTGTGAAAAATTCTTTAGCAAATCCCTTAGCATCCTCATCAGTGACCTATTGTCTGTAAAATGCATATTTAAAAGTTATCCTTTTAACTGGTTTTTAATTTAGGAATATATTGACATCAAATCACCCCTCAGACATCCTCTCACAACTTTCACAGCAGTTAATTTGGGTTGAAATCTTTAGTCACTGGGTTTATTTAAACCAAAACTAGAGTTGTGATGGTTGGAAAAGTGGAAAGACAACCAAAAACTGCTTTTCATAGTTTTTATTTTCTGTCCACTCTCGCAGATGTTTTTACATTTAACTAAAGGATCTTACTCTTTACAGTTTTTCTCAATTTTTTACACACAAATTTTGGTACTTGAGACACAATGACCACAACGTGTAACTAAGTCACCAACCCCCTGAACCAATTCTGCTAAACTACAAGCACAATTCCTGCCCTACACTCAGACTGCTGTTCTAAAACACACTTTTTTCAAAACACTACACACAATTCTCTGTCTTTGGCACAATTTTCATGAAGAAAATCTCTTGTCTTCACAAGGAACACACTGCCATTCAAATATGCACACTGACTCATCAAAAGGGCAAACACCCATCACGCAATTTTACAGTTAGCAGTCAGAGCTTTAGCATAAAACGGCAAAAGGTGAGCTCTTCTGTTTTGGAGGAATGGATGCCAACATTGGAAACAGAGTCAGAGCCAGAGGAGTGAGAGTAGTAGGAGGAGGATGAGGAGGAAGAGGAAGAGGAAGAGGAAGAGGAAGAGGAAGAGAAGGGCCAAGGACTGTAATCGCTGATTGGCAAAGAGTACAGCCAAAATGTGAGCAGGTACACTGTAGCATCCATCATCCCGAATTTCCGAAATGAGAATAGGTAAGAAATCTACTCTCACTAGAATATTGCAGTACTGCACAGTATTCCTACTTTGTATTCCTTCACGGTATTTACAGTATTTTACTATTTGTTTGGCAGAACAACACAAGGTGGTTGGGAACGTCTTCTGTCTCTTTGAAAGGAAACTGAACTCATGAATATGGTCTTAGAAAATAATGCCATACACAACACGGAAAAACAATGACATATTTCAAAATATTGATAGGGTAAGCTCATCAACACTGGACCGTGTCTTGTGCAGAAATCATCTCAGGATGATGCAGGTCTACAGGGTGCCATTTGAACGCAATTCAGAAAGAGTCAAAGAATTGCAATATTACTAACAAACTAAATATTTGGGACAACGGAAGTTTCCACAGGGCTGCTCTGGTTCGTAACTGGTTCACTGCCCCCCCCCCCCAGGCTTTTAGTTGTTTATCTCCCTCAATCCTATTGAGGATTTTTTTCTGCCTGGAGATAGAAAGTGTATGACTCTTCTCATGCTCTTCTCCGAGCTATGGAGAACGCATGTGGAGATATAGCAGCTGATGCTTTTTATGGCTGGAATCGCCATGCTAGGCGATATTTCCCCCGCTGCTTGGCCTGGGAATGTGATGTGGATGAGGTGCTGTGGCCAGACCACAACAGAAGGGAGGATGCATCATAGTAGTTTTTTTTTAGTTTTTTTTACTGTAACTGTGTACAGTAAATTCTTCTGGTGTTTTGTATGTAGTGTATGTGCAACTTTGTGTTGGTTGGAAATGGGATGTACACTGTGTACATTGTTTTTGTGGGACAAATAAAATATATTTGTTACTGTGTATTTGTGTTTTCTGAGTATAAAAACAATATTCTCAAATATTTTACAACACACTTATGTCTGTACTGTCTGTAGTGTAACACTGAACAAAAAAGGGCCTTAGTCATTCTAGTGAATGGAGAAGAAGTGGTTTCCATTCATCGTAGTGTTTTACATTGAGCACGTCATTGTTCAACTGGTTCTTATGAATGTCTTTTCATATGATGGTTTGTGTGTGTCATTTGAAAACAAAATACCATTTTGAGAAGAAATAACGTTGTTTTGAATGTAAAGTTTAATTTTGCAGGAAAAATGAGGGGTTTTGCCCAATGTGTGTGTGTTTTTTGATTTGTGTGTAGTGTTCTGAGAATATGAGGCATTCTTTCAGAAAATGTGTGTAAACAATCGAGAAAAACTGTAACAGAAAGTCAGACCTCCTTAGAAATCTTTCCATAATGCTGTCAGACAGAATGTTAATCTGAGCATGTCAGTGGCAAAACAAGCATTGTTGTGGAGGTACTGGACCGATGTTATAGATTGCTGTTCCTATCTGTCACTTAGACAAAAACATAGGGGCCATTAAAACAAAGGTAGTTACCCTTTAATGTCCCTGCCATGGCAAGGGTTTTGCCGTGTTTACACATCAGACAATAACCTTCAAAATCTGTTCTCGATAGGTTACAAAAACTGGCAGACACAGCTTTAGAAAAACCCAGCTAGTTTTTATTAATTCATCTTGTTGTTAAACACCTGGCTATAAACTCCAAATCTGAATTCACCTCCACAATTACAAAACCACAACAGGAGTAATTGTTCTGTAACCATCTGCAAATGTTACGGAATGGCCAGCCATGGTCACAAAGAGAAGCACACGGTACTGTTGTTGCTGCTGCTCTTCTTCCTGATCATGTGTCTGGATCACGCTGCCTTTTCGATCAAATCACAACCCTTTCAACCCCAATATGGGTTATTAAGCTTTTCAGAGATCCTGTGCCCCCCTCCCCTTCCCTCCCCCCCCGCTCTTGATGAATCCCAGCTCAGTTCTTCTTGGCCTTTGGCGAGTCGTACTTCCTCTTGCTGGAGTACCAGAGGAGCAGCGGGATGCCGATGGAGGGCAGGGTCATCACGCCAAACGCAGCCCAGTCCAGCTACAGACACACATGGGACATTTCATTTTATTATCCATGTTCTGTGTGCAATGAGAGTAGAATGGTAACAAAAAAATAATCACGAATTATCAAGGTTCTAATGTTTCGGTTGTGGACGTGTTAATTCAACGCTGCGTCATTGTAGAGGTCTGTGCAGTACTTTCTTTCATTGCAGATTAGTACCGTCTCATGCGCGAGTCGAGTCGTGGCTGGTCGTCATAGCAGGAAACTGCCGTGATCTAACGCAACACACACACAACGTCAAAGGTGTGTTGTTTTTGTTTAGTTTCAAAAGAAGCTGGAGGCAGCAAAAAAAACACTGCTGGCTAAACTACTTAAACACGGCGGGACCCCCCCACCGTCTGTCGCTAGAGATGATGACGCAGTGATTAGTGACGATTCTCTCCGACCAATCAGGAGTCTGCAGGTTTTCACGTCACATTTTGTTATCGCCTCAGCTCGCTTGGAACCTTGACAGAGGTTGTACTATTAAAAAAAAAAAGTATCTTTTTTTCAGATGAGTGGAGCAGGTACCATGCAGTGGAAAAACACCATAAAAATTACCGCTCCGCTCTGCTGTTGTTTTGAACATCCTAATTTTATACAGTCTATGGTGAATACTCAGCGTAAAGCACAGTGACGCAAATTGATGTTTTTTTCAAGTGTCTATCGGACATAGGCCTGTGACAACTGCCACAGTCACCCTGAGATTAACCCTGGTTGAGCCATCGGTGTGAACGGGGTATTACAGTTGAACACTTACATAGTGGGGGGAGAACCGGCGGTCAAACTCGCGCTGAGCCAGAATGCCTCCCTGGCCGGGGGCGCTGGTGTAGCCCACCTGCAGGAGGGACACACACACACACACACCTCATTCAGCTTCAATGCCCCACACACTTTAACTGTTTCCACCATCAAGATAAAGGGCTTTTACCACGACTTGTCCTCCCTCCTGGGCCAGGTAGCTGACAGAGGCAGAGGTGAAGTTAAAGTAGCCAGCCTTCAGGGGGCGCAGCACCACTGTGTGAGACACGTTGCTGGCACTGAAAGTTTAACAGTTAAATCTGACAACTGGAAAATGATCAAGAGTCCATTTATGCATTTCTGAAAACAATACAAAACAGGAAAAACCTCATGACCTTAGCAATTCATTAGACTTTTAGTTGTTACAACAGCGCTATGTTAGACACTTTAGAGCCCAAAATTGGTTTAAAAGTGTTCTGTGTGACAATGCGCTAACATGTTTTGCTCTATTCATGTGTATGCTGTGTGTTCATACACACAGTGTGTTGCATGCTCTGATCTCTGCCAACTGAACACACCTTTACCTGCGAAGCTTTGCATAAATCTCCCCATCAGTTCTACAATGTTGGGGGGTTCTCCCTATTCTTTCCATATTTGGCAGTTCTGCTAACAGCCGTGTTTGACAAAAGAGTGAATCAGTGTCAGTGTGGAGCCCTGAGTCAGCACACAATGTCCCATTAAACTCCATTACTGCCTCCATCCCACAGCAGCAACAACTGCAGGCTGAGAGGACCAACAACAAGAAATTTCTGTTCAAGGATACGGTGCAATCCTGTCCCATTTGACATTCAACATTCCTGAAACGATTCCAAAGTCTTCAGGGGGAAAAGAATCATCCGACAGCTCCACCTCCAGAGCAGCACTGTAGAGACAGACAGAGAGAGGCCAATCAGACACATTCCATTTCATTGGACTGACACCTTAACCCAAAGTGATACCATTAAGTGCAATCAACCATGAAGTAGGGCTGGGCAATATATCAATACTATATCAATATTGGGAAATGGGACTAGATATCGTCTTAGATTTTGGATATTGCAAGATTGTAAAATGGCATAAGTGCTTCTTTTCCTGGTTTTAAAGGCTAAATTACATTAAAGTGATGTCATTTTCTGATCTTACCAGACTGTTGTAACTGTTCTGCCCACTTAGTAGTTATATCCACATTACTGATGATTATTTATCAAAAATCTAATTGTGTAATTGTTTTGTGAAAGCACCAAAAGTCAAAACTACAATATTGTTGCGGTATCAATATTGTGATATTTGATTTTATCCAGATCGCCCAGCTCTACCATTGTGATAGTAAAATCATCACTGTTTGGTGTTGCTCTGATCAATTCACAAATAAGGTATGTAAGTGTGTGTATTAATCC
>NC_048420.1:8638204-8639251 GCF_013103735.1 Etheostoma cragini | reverse complement strand
TGCTCTAGTTGGGAGGGGTGGATGCCTGGGAGTCCGGCTTGGCCCGCCGGGCTCACATGCAATCTGCTGTTGGTAAATTATATAAAGAGCAGGGGGTTCCCATACTTCGGTAGAGTCTGCTGTGGGTTGCGTACGGGACGCCCAGCTGGTTACACAGGGGACCTACCGGGGTGTTGGCTCTCCACCTATTGGCGACGGTAAGCTGGTTTCTGTTTATGTGTAACCGAGTGTGAGGGACTGTGGGTTGAGATTGACAATAAACGCCATATATTGTACCAGTCTAACCTGAGTCCAGTGTGATCATTTCCTGAGTGCCGATCGACCCCCGATCCTCTTAAATTTATTTCAATACAACCATGAAGGAACAAACTCCGTCTGCAAGAATCAATTAGCAACAAACTAAAAAGAGTCACATGTAAGTGCAACAGTTAAGTGCTGTTTTTTTTTTCTTAACCAATCTTTTTATTTTTGCCGCACAGAAGAAGTGTAGACATTCAGCTCTCATGATGTCAATAGGGAGTTCATCCCATCAATTAGGAGCCAGCCATCCATACAGCTCTATATCCATCTGTTTATCTCAAGTTTACCTTATGAAAAATGTCTCCAGAAGACACCCAGATAAATCTCTAAAGTAACTAAAGTACTATATTTGTCACATTCTGCAAACATTTCACAGGTTTCCAGATGCTGAGGGATCAACCAGGGCTTCCTGACTGGCCCGTCCTGGACAAACACAAGCATCTCTACAACAACACAATGTGTCCCCAACATTCAGGTCCCTATGAGAAGTGGAGCCTCCCCTTGACTCAACGACTGGGCTCTTGTAGACAGTCAGAACCATTGGCTACACGGTGTCGGAACAGCAGCCAGCTGTGCCTGAGAGCATTCCATTTCAGAACACTCTAATTAAATCACAATTAAAAGTGACATGATCAGCTGTTAGCACGGTTGTTAAAAGAGAAACTTAGGCAGACAAGCCAGCTCAATTGTTTCTACTTGATGTTTGTTCCCTCCTCAGATTTGATTCGAATCGTGAGGTGCCAAGAG
>NC_048420.1:8612769-8638194 GCF_013103735.1 Etheostoma cragini | reverse complement strand
CCCCCCCCCCCCCCCCCCAAGTGGAAAAGACACAGCAGGCATGTGGTGAAAAATTGAGACTGACTCAACTTTAGTAGAAAATCCACCCTGTGTTGCGCTGCCGTGGCCGGTCATGTACACGTGGATTGGACTTGTTGTTTAAAGTCGGTGTGAGAGTCCCATACAGATAACAGGGAACATCACTGCCTCTATCTCTGCCACAAGAAACTTTTAAAACACCAAACACAACCTCTGAACTGCCTGGGGGTTTGTGTGATAGTGGAACATCTCTTTTCTTTACTTGTGCTTTGTTCAGGGGGGTTTGAGAACACAACAGGACATCGCATAAATGGGCCCCCTCTCTGACACTCTTGTAAGGCCCAAGCTGACAAGGTCAATGCATGCAGTTTTAATATCCCAGTCCCATTCAGTTAGTCCAACCTGTGATGCTCATAATCATAGCAATTAGCACATTATGGCTAATGTATTTCAATTATTGCAGATAAACAGCTTTCACGTGACAATTATTGTGTATGCATGCTGGGACAGCTCAGAGAGAGAGAGAGAGAAGCTGGAGCAGAGCACTGAGCCTGACCTGGAGCCCACATTGTAGAGGTTGTACTGCAGGGTGAGGTCTCGGCCCTCCACAGCGTAGCGGTTTAACAGGGACTTGGAGGCCAGCAGGCGAGCTCCCTCTTCTCCGGAGCCCAGGCCCAACACAGCAAGGAGCAGAAACACGGGCAGCACCATCATCTTCATCATCGTCATCTGCAAAGGAGACAGCAAATCTGACAGCTCACATACTCGCTAGTTCAGCGCAGCCACCAGCTGTGACCTGAACAAGGCTCAATCTCTACTTTAATGAAGCTAGCAGCATTTACAGAAACTACAGCAGAAAATATCTTTCTGGAACAAAGCACTGATAATGTCCCTGGCTAGCAGTTAGCTGTAAAGCAACCAGAGGTTTCCAGAAAGTTTTAATTAAAGCTTTATTTACAAATTGTTCTAAATGTTGACAGCATTCCTCAATAGATGAAGCCATGTGTTTGAGATTTGTAGCTCGCTCTAACGTCCAAGTGCTCGACACTGTTCCTGACGCTTACGTGGACAAGACGAGACATATCGTTAACGTTTGGGCTGGCTAGCTAGCTAGCTAGCTATGTGACTCCCAGAGAGAGAGCCGACAGTTAACGCTAACGCTACACTAAACAACAGCGTCTACATCATTCAAACTGTGCCAGTCATGTTCATGTATCTCATTCTAAAATATTAACTTAAAAATGAGTGTAGTTTTTCCAGTTAAAAGAAATTAAGGGACAGACCTGTACCGTCCACTGGTGCTCTTCCAATCTCGGATATTGAAGGACTGAATGCGCATGCTCAGAAGGGTAAAGCTGCTGTTTGCATGACGTGTCCTGGACATAGACAGTTAAAGAAAACGTGTCCTCTGCATCCATGCGTGCACCAAGCAGCGCAGCGCCCCCGCTGGCTGGGGGCGGTGTTTCCTCTGACTGCAGGGGAAGTCCCACCCCCCTTTCTGGTTTACACTATAAAGAATTGGATTACTTCAAACATTTTAAAGGTTTGATTCACCCTAACACTAATTCCTGTCCAATTTATAGTTTTAAAGGTTTGTTTCACCCACTTTATGTATTCCAATTCAACTTGATTTCTAAGGATATGTTTGGTATTTATGGAATGGACCACGGGTGGAAAAGATGGGAGAATTATATCTTAGGCCCTACTAACTTTGTTAAGGAGGGGGTCATCCAACTTTTTTAAGTCTAAGGGAGAGGGTCATCCAACTTTTGAATTCATGAAAACACCAATATTTCAATGTTTCCATGTAGCCAACTGTTTGTCAGACAATTTGAGCTGGAGCTTTGTAGAAATCCCCCTAGCACATATAAACACAAAACTGCTCTGCTAGTTCCATCATGTGAAAAAAATAATTGTATTTATTAACACGATTTCCGTACTGTTAAGTTTAATATATTATAGATGGATGTATAAAAGCAACTCAGCAAGAATATTTAAATGGTAAACTCAAGATATCTGGTGCAGCCTATCCAACAGATTTATAGTGTAATGTTAGTAGTGTTTGCCAAACTGAACCATATTCAGCCACTAGATGGAGACAAAAAACTTTTTCAAGTACAGTAGGCTACAGTTCCATCTGCCAGATTTAAAGACTCTACAGCCCTCTGGACATATGAGGAAGATGAAGAGACACTGTGTAATAGCCTCCTGTGGACAATCCAACAACGGATTCACTGTTATACTAATGTTACAGGCCTGCAGTTTGTACGCTGTCTAAAATCTAACATTGTTTTATTATATTTTATGTATTATGATTTGTTTAAAGGACTGGACAAAGACAGCAATAATTAGTGGACAAAACATTTTTAAGAACCGGAAATCCCACGAAGAGCTTCCTTTTCATGACTGGGCGACAGGTTTATTTTAATTCTAGGTTTGGGGCACTGGTGAAGTTTTGTTTGTATTTGTATTTTCAAAATAAAAGTTGAAAATGGTAATACATATTTAGCCATATACATTTTAATCAGGATAAGTAACATCATATTCTCCAGTGAGGCTCCAATAGGCCTACTGAATCGTCCTTCACCTCAAGCATCATACGGTTACATATGAGCTAGTGCGCAGGCGCAACAGGACTTCTTGCTGACATCTGCGGAGCAACAAAAGGGCGTGCAGCTGCTGTCAGGTGGGCGGGGCTCCTCCAGGTGTGCACCGCTGGACAGGCCTGTATAAAGCACAGCAGCCGCACCTCAGTCAAAACAGTGTCCCTGACAGCAGCTCTCAGATCAGATAAGTCAGCCAGAACCCGGTCCCTGACAGCAGCTCTCAGATCAGAAAAGTCAGCCAGAACCCGGTCCCTGACAGAAGCTCTCAGATCAGATAAGTCAGCCAGAACCCGGTCCCTGACAGCTGCTCTCAGATCAGATAAGTCAGCCAGAACCCGCTCCCTGACAGAAGCTCTCAGACCAGATCAGGTGGAACCCTGCAGGCCTACGTCCCTGACAGCAGCTCCCAGATCAGATCAGGTGGAACCCTGTCCGTCCCTGACAACAGCTCTCAGATCAGTCATGCTGGGTCCTGCCGGCAGACTCCAGCTGCTCGCGCTCCTGCTGATGCTGAGCAAGCGCAGCTCAGCTGTTCACAACGCCGCCACAGAGTCCGGACACATTGAGCAGACCCAGGACACCCAGGACGGGCCGGCGGAGGAAGACTCGAACCGGGCGAGGCACGGCGGGAGGCAGCTTGCTGACGCTGTGCGGATCGGTGAGTCCGCATGCGCAGTTACAGCACTTTAACGTTTGTCTAAGCGTATGGTTTGTCGTGCTCAGTAAAGCTTGACGCATATTGTTTCAAAGTGAGTGGGTCGATTATGTTATTGTCTCTCAGGACGGTGGTGTGTGGCAAGAGAAGCAGCTGGAGTTTCCTCTTGTTTGGTTTTAGAAATTTGTTTTTAATTTCTAATTTTTCAGCGATTAAGCATTCAACCAGTCAGCATCCATGATAGCCAACTGGAACATGACCCAAATCATTACAGCTTAGGACTTTGGAAGAAAGAAAGAAAGAATGAAAGAAAGAAAGAAAGAAACTAAGAAAGAAAGGTGAACCAGAGGAATCCACTGTCCATACATCCATGTATTTCTTATTGGTGGTGTGCGATATAACAAAAATAGATATGCATCCAATACCAAGTAAATACATGGCCAGTATCGCAGATAATAATAGGCCTAATAATAATAATAATCCATTTAGTTTGAAGGCGCCTTTCTCGGCACTCAAGGACGCCGTACAGGGTTTACATTCATAAGACATTTAGATAAGCAATACTCTTTAATAATAAAGGTGGATGATTCATAAAATTGCTAAATCAATTGCACCAACCCTCCAGTGCCCTGCTATGCCCTGCAGTGCCCTGTTACATCCTATGCTTTGCAGTGCCTTGATACGGCCTGCTACACCCTGTAACGCCCTGCAGTACAGAGGAATCACAGCTTGCAACGCCATCGTGCCTCCAGGTGCATGCTGGGCCTACCTGCTGCCTTAGAGCCTCCAGGTGCATGCTGGTCCTGCCTGTTGCCAACAGTATATAACACGTGAGATGCCTGCAGGTCGGCCACAAAATAAGCTTTGGAGGATGAGCAAATACAAAATCAAATCTAAATGTCATCTTAACAAAGTAAATATGTAGAATGATGAAAATTATTACAAGCTATTCACAATGATCCATCCATCCATCCATCCATCCATCTTCATCCGCTTATCCGGTATCGGGTCGCGGGGGGAGCAGCTCCAGCAGGGGACCCCAAACTTCCCTTTCCCGAGCCACATTTACCGGCTCTGACTGGGGGATCCCGAGGCGTTCCCAGGCCAGGTTGGAGACATATCCCTCCACCTAGTCCTGGGTCTTCCCCGAGGCCTCCTCCCAGCTGGACGTGCCTGGAACACCTCCCTAGGGAGGCGCCCTGGAGGCATCCTCACCAGATGCTCGAACCACCTCAACTGGCTCCTTTTGACGTTGAGGAGCAGCGGCTCTACTCCGAGCTCCTCTTGGATGACTGAGCTTCTTACCCTATCTCTAAGGGAGACGCCAGCCCCCCTCCTGAGGAAACCCATTTCGGCCGCTTGTACCATTTGCAATGATGTGTAAGATAGAGGACAAAATACACAGCAGCTATTCAAGGTGCTTTACAAGTTGCATAAATTAATCCAAACATGATTAGAAAAAAAATGCAATAAAGAAGATATGTCATTGAAAGTTAAATCCAAATACCCCTTCATAAATTGTTACTACTCGTCCTATCATCTAACACAACACATCTAACATCAACACATTGTGTCTGCAGAGGAAAGCTTACAATGCCAGTCCCAGGTATTTGTCAGCTCCAGCTCCGGCAGTGATGGAAACAGGATACCCGGTAGACATGTTTTAATCCAACACTAATTTCATCCAAACACTGTCTGAACCAGTTGCCAACATTGGTTTTTATTCAGTTATATAATACTTCACAGCATACAGCTCTGAGGAGAGGTTCACTATCAACTTACTTACATCATTTGGTTTGTACAGGTAACTACTAGGATTTA
The DNA here is from genome assembly GCF_013103735.1 of Etheostoma cragini. Classification (NCBI taxonomy): domain Eukaryota; kingdom Metazoa; phylum Chordata; class Actinopteri; order Perciformes; family Percidae; genus Etheostoma; species Etheostoma cragini. The sequence continues at coordinate 8,633,094 of NC_048420.1, read as the reverse complement.
CATTACTTTTCCAACATTATTGCTTTTAGTGCTTCATTTGATTCAACAGCCGGCTAACAATACATGTTTGTAAGCTCCTTATTGTAAAATAACTTTACCCTGGGGTTTGCAATTGGTAACTGGGAGTAACATTAGACAACTTTGCAACTAACTTTAGGTAGCACCCATCAACTTGATAATAACAGAATAGCTGGTAAGCTTACTAATTCCACCATGTCTTCATTTTGTGCTCGTTGATAAGGCTATGCTGGGAGGAGAGAGGACACTTCATTTCATAATATGGCATAAGGGGATATGATGCAGTAGGGCTCTCAGTCATTCTGTATTGCTTTTAAATATCTATTCTCCTGAAAATCATCTTTTATCATTTAATGGTATGTGCTGAGTTAACAGACATGTATGCATGACCTAGTCCTTCCTCCTCCTTTATTCAAAAGATTAATCTCTTTCTCCTCAAGCCTAAACCTAACCAATCCAATCAACAAAGGCAACAAGTACTAGCCAATCACAGACTAGGGATATTGATTAGCGCACAGTCACCGATGTGCGTCACGCTGGGTTTTCCACAGGCAGCCTATATCAGGTCTTAACCCATAATTACAATGGTTAGCAAACAGTTCAGATAGGATGTGAAAGTTACAGCAAGGTGTTTCTGTAATAGGGCCTGTGAACACATGGAGAAGCATTCGTATATCTAACTGAGTTTTCATGTCTTAGGCCCAGAGCAGAGCCAGGTGGGCTGCAGGGAGCTGAGGTCCACCAAGTACATCTCCGATGGGCAGTGCACCAGCGTCAACCCTATCAAGGAGTTGGTGTGTGCTGGGGAGTGTCTGCCGTCCCACCTGCTGCCCAACTGGATTGGGGGCGGGGCTTACACTGGGAGGCACTGGAGCCGCCGCGACTCCCAGGAGTGGCGCTGCGTCATTGACCGGACCAGGAGCCAGCGGATCCGGCTGCAGTGCCAGGATGGCAGCTCCAGGACCTACAAGATCACGGTGGTGACCTCCTGCAAGTGCAAGCGTTACTCAAGACAGCAGAATGACTCAGGACACAAGGACACATCTGTCCACAGTGGGAAAGATAAGAAACATCAGAGAAAGGCTGCACTGCCAGAGGACACAGCAGCAAGGCAGTCTGAAAACTAAAAAATATTTAAGAGCCAGGCCAGATAGAAGTCAAAGTCAGTAGTGTGTAGTTTGTCTCTAAGCGTAGATTATTGTGACATAGAAAACTGTTTTAGTTCAGTTTAATAGGAAGAAATACAGATGGGGGGAGGGGGATTATGGTTCTTCCCAAAGACAGCAGTAACTGTTAGTGAGTCGTCTCCTGGCACTAAAGGTGATGTAGTCAGGGCAGCTAGTTCATGTAAAAAATAATCCAAACCAATAATCAAATACATAGTTACAGGCTCAACAGATGTTGGATTGAAGAAATGTAAAACATAATGTAACCATAATTAATAAAAGTTCCAAATGTGAAGTTAGACTTGCTGTATATAGCAGCCTGTAGTGTGAATGTAATGTACAATATGTGCAGGGTAAAGTTGTATGGGTTTTTAAGAGTGAATAGTATGTAATTTATTTTTGTACCAGAACAATTGAAGTTCTTTTTTATATTTTTGTTGTTGAAATAAATAATAATAATAAATGAAAAAGGAAATTGTTGGCAGTGCTGTGTTTGTGACATAATGCTGCAGGCGGAGAGGAACTCCCTGACAACAGAGGTATTAGTCTGAGATGAAACAGAGGCCAGACTTTGTTTTATTGTGAAGGGGATCCCTTCCCCTCAGGGCTCCTGGGGCTTTGTTCCAGCTGCATGTTAACACGTGTTATTGTTCCGTTGATGTTTTTTTCTCTCTGAAAGCTGTGGGCTGAGGGACGCAGTGAATAGAATCACCTGCTCTGGATGACAACAGGATGTTTAACTTGTCTTACCTGCAGAGGGAAAAAGAATTGGTGTACCTTTGTTGATAGTATCCTGTGGGCAGAGACCGAGGTAAAGTGTAGGAATGTTAATTAGCAGCTGGGGGAACAGCAGGATGTGTGTGGTTTGATGCCAGAAAATAATTGCTGAAGGTGAAAATAAATACATTTACCCAAATACTCTTGACTTAAAGCTTTAATTCTGCTTCAAATGGAAACATTGAGCATGGCGGCTGTAGTTTTAATAGTGTGTGACTTTGAAATAGCTGAATGAACTGATACCATTGACATCATTGACATTTAGGCAGAAACCATGAGTTGTGAGGAAAACTCTTGGTAGGCGGTGTCTGCCGGTGCCGGTCAGGGATATGTGATGAAAAGTGCCAGTTATAGTCACAATAAAGATAATGGGACTATGACTAGAAATAGTAGTTGTAGTAGTTAATGGCGTAGCAGAGCACTGCAGGGCAACACAGGACCATGGCAACAGCTGCAACTATGATTTAGGTGCCATTCTGATCCAAGGAAAACTGTGAGGCAGAAAAAAACATAATGACTGACTAATGATGAGAGGAGCTCAGTATGTCAAAGGAAGGAAGTCCCCCGGCAGTCTGGACCTATTACAGCATAATTAAGAGCTGGTCCAAGGCAGACTTGAGCGAGCTCTACAAGGATTGGTAGATGAATCTGATGACTATGAAGAGAAGCAGAGAAGAGATGAACTGCAGGAACAAATTGTCAAACACAAAAATACCACTAATGTTACAAAACATGAAGAGACTGCCCATGTACTCCCCAAGTGCATGCTGGGAGGCTTTTTATTAGACCTGCCCCAAAAATAACATAAAAACATTGTAGAAGAGAGGAAGAGGCGCAATGTCATGTAAGGAATAATGTAGAGCGAGACAGTTGTTACAGCGAATACAACCCTGACAGATTGCTATAACAACCGTGCGGTTGTCATTATCCCGCTTATTACGGCAACTTACCAAATAAATCTATAATTCTACAAAAAATATTGATTTAAATGTGATTGTAATGATCCCGCTAAAGACAATAGTCCGTTTTGTGTCTACGGCTGGAGTCCTGCATCCATAGCAACGTAAACTCTGTAGCTAGCTAACGCTAGCTGTTTGATGCAACCTTTTGTCTGTTACTCAACACCACCTTACGGGCTGTTGTAGTATATTTCAAGGGGTGCTACCGTGGTGGACAAATGATCCAGCTGCTGTTTTAATCATTGCAGGAATTGACACAACATTAGCTGAAGCGTTGAAGAGACCTAGCGGGCTATCGGCTGCTCTAATTCAAATTAAATTGAACATTTCCGTTAACAGTTAAGTGAGACATGGTGAATGTCTTTTTTGGAAATATTTATGTTGATGTTTATGTCCTCATCCATCTCGTTTCCTTTTTGCACAGCCGCTGCATGTAGACACACCTGTAAGTTAACGTTAAACATGTTGCAATGTAGCTAAGCTAACTACTTAGTGTTGTTGTCCCTACGGCTGAAGTTACTGCGTAGTGATCATAGACGTTAGCCTATATAAAGATGTAGCGATAGATGCTCACCAGATCAGCTATCATTGCTTGAATTGGAGAACAGAAGTAGATCCACGTTTCCCCACTTTTTTGCCATAGCTGATAAATTATTGGGACTTCTTCCAACGGGTCCTCCAGAGGGAACAGAACTGCGCACTTTAATCAAGAAAATAACAGACCGCATTCTTTGTTAGAAATCAACCAAGCCATGTAATAAACCAAAAAGAGAATCACTGAGCTTAACAGTACAACAAACCCAATAGAAAATTCACAGTGTAGCGCAGTGGGGTGCCATGACATCAGGTGCTGTCTCTCTATCAACCTTAACACTAACACTATGTGGATGTAGAATGATCAGTAGAAAAAAAAGGCAGTAGGGTTATATCTCTGAATCTACACTAGACTTTAACAGAGCCAAAAAGGACCAACATGTCATACAGTATACAATTAAATGGACCTCCCTGTGTCAGATGTTGGTCAGAAAGATCAGATCCCTGAACAAGGTGCTGGTACAATGTAGGGGAAAAAAGGAGTGATAATGTGTCAAAGCAAGAAAGTGTACCATTTGACCCTGGTCCCTCCAACTTGAGAGCAGTCTCTGACGCTTGCTTTAGGATCACCAAACATCCCTACCAGCTATAATTACATTTCTATTGATGCAGCCCTTAAGCAGAGGCTTACTGTACAATACTTAATCTGAACTGACTCCACATCCTGCCAAACCCTGGAGTCTTACATTCATAGAGCTCTCTTATTCTTTCAACACAACAAACACAAAGTTCCCCCTGCAGAGTTCACACATATCTGAATAGTGTAGAGGATTAAAGCACAGTCAGTGATACTGCTGGTTTCTTACAAGTCATGGATGGAACAAGTGCTTTTCTGGAAGCCTTGTAGTCTAGACCAGAACATATTATACCACTGCTGGCTTACAGCCACACTACATCCTAAAAAGTCTCTGTACAAGTACTAATCTTCTTTTCCTATAGTATGAATACATGTTTGCTTTTGTGTATATCAAAGAGAGGGTGGGAGCCAGATCAAAAGCTGTAGAAATGCATCATCTGCAATCATACACAGTAAAAAGACCAAAAAAGAATCATTCAAAGGTCCATTTTGTTGAGTGTCCTGAGGCTGAAGCTGTGAAAGGTGCCTTCTGCTGAATGTCTGTTGACATGTGTGTTCTGCAGTCAATAGCCTCAACAATCAAAGAGAGATTCAGACACACCTGTTTGCCATTCAGGCAGGACGTTAGTGAAGGAAAACCCTGAGTAGACAATGCCTCAGTGGTTCACAGGGATCGCATGTCTCATTTCTCTACTAAATCCAACTATAATGATAATATTGAAAACAAAGTGGAATAAATAGCATCTTTTCTACCAGTTCAGTGGACTCTTTTTGAATTTGTTGTTCTTTGCACAGAAACATTACCGTCATTACAGATATTTTTTACGGAGCAACTTATTTTCTTCTTTTTCTTGATTTGGAATGAGTTGCAATAAAGTCACCTGAATCTTCATTAACTGTATGAGTCCGAGCAAGGCCTGAGATTTATTTCCAGGTAAGTAACTGTGAAATAATAGCATTTTTCACCCAGATAACTTATTTGTTACAATGACTAATGTGCCAAATGGAAACATGTAGATAGGACCGCGCACAGATCCCTGTGGCACGCCATAACTGATCTCCTTGAGGTGTGATGAACAATTGTGTAAAACAACGTGAGATCAGATTAGTATGATCTAAATAAAGACAGAACAGTGTCAGTGAGACCGATGAAACTTTCTAGGCAATCTAAAAAAAAGTTGTGATCAGTCATCTGGAAAGCTTTGCTGAGGTCTGGGCTCACCAATATTGAAACTGAGCCAGTCTGAGGCAATTTAATTGATCACTTTTGCCACAACAGTTTCAGTGCTGTGGAAGGTTCCGAGTGAAGAGGTTAAAACAAGTTATTGGATATACAGTAACCAGTCTATAAATCTGTAATCTATAAATTGCTGAGCCGCTGCTTTCTCAAAGAGTTTTGAAAATAATGTTCTGTAGATGATGATTAAATTGGGGTCCAGGTTATATTTCTTTGGGAGTGGACTGATGACACTTTTTTTTTTAAATCTTGTGTAGCATTAAGGGACAACAACTTGCGTTTTGTTGTGCCACCCTGTGTTGTAGAATGACAATTAACTCAATTCAATTGGATTTGTAGTATCAAATCATGACAAAAGTTATTTCAAGACACTTTACAGGCATAGTAGCTCTAGACCACACTCTATCATTTACAAAGACCCAACAATGCTAGTAATTCTAGTAAGTAGAAGTAGTATGAACCTTTGACCTTGAAAAGTTACTAATCCCAGTATGCTTAAAACAGCCAGCGGGCAGTCTTATAAACACTGGTTTTGAATGTGATTTTGATGTGCAATACTCTCCCATAATGCAATGTGCTGAAGAAATGAAGGGGCTAATCAAACATCTGTGGATTGTCCTATAACTGCTCCAATAATACCTCCGAAAACAAAAAATGTAACATAACAAGACAAATGGTAATGCAATAATAAAAAACTTCACAGTGTGATAAATAGATACAGTCCAGAGAGGACATAAGGCAAATATATATAGATATTATTTTGAACAACTATTTTTTTTCCTTTGATCAGTGGGGTTGTCTAGTGTTTTGTGTCATGGGGCATAATGGCCACAGTTTACATGCATTCTGCATGTACACCACCTCCTCTACAGAGGCAGGCTTAGCCCCAACTACAGACTCCGCCTGTTTAATGAGTTTGTTAAGTCTGCTCTCATCTCTTGCTTTAATGCCTGCACCCCAACACATCACAGCAAAGAAGACGTGCTCGCATCAACAACAAGAACATCGGGAGCATCCTGTTACATACATTAATTGTCTTTGTCGCATTCAGCTGTAGGTGATTTTCCCCACTTCAGCTAACAAAGTGGCCAACCACATCCCCAAACTCCTCCTCCAATCCACTCTCCACACACCCAACAATGACTGTGTCTTCCGAGTATTTCTGCTGATGGCATGTTTTGGTGCAGTGCTTGAAGTCTGCAGTGTAGGTGGTGAAAATGAAGGAGGATAGGCGGATTATATAGAATCTAATTATGATAGAGAACAGACTTTAAATACTAATGCAGTATGTGTCCTTGGACATGACACTGAAGCCCAATCTGCTCCCTATTTATGAGTTGCAATTATGTGTAAGGTGTTCCACACTTACATACAGGAAATGGAAGGGTGTTGCAAGCCAGTCACTGTCCCTGCTTACTAGAAAGAGCCTCATAACAGCATGAACCTGCATGCACACAATGTGTATACCTCATATATTTAAAAAGCATAGCTTCTACACTTAATTTAAGGTTACTTTTCCTGAACATGTTGGTGTAAGGAGATATTCTTCTTATTTTTACCATTACATTACTGATCATTACTACAAAGCTCAGCAGTAATAACTGGTGATGATTGCGCTGAGATGGTGCACTACAGTACACATTAAGGATACAGAGTTTCCTATCCTTTTGTAAGACACGCACAAGCCTGCAGCCAGCGGAACATAAAAGCTGTGCTGTTTGTTCCTCATCAGGTGTTAGGTGTCAACACCGACTGCTTGAGGAACATTTGATAGCCTTGTTACTTTCTTAATGATCTCATTTCTGGAAACCAGCATGAGCACTAACACGCTCTGAAATTACAGTCCACAGCGCTGATATGAACACACGTCTTTTGTCACAAGTCTTAGCACATGGAAAAAGAACATCAACAATATTAATAACAGTGGATATGAAACGGAGGCCAAAAGCCTGAAAGGCTTTTCAAGGGTCTCCCCAAAGTAAAGTTCTTGTTTGTAAAATTAATAATAAAGATATAAAGCTTACGTTTTGGCTCACTGTGATCACATTTACTGCTGCACGTTGGGGGGTAAGAATGAAATGCAGAGGAGGAGAATTAAACTAACAGAAAATTATCTGTTGAGTGCTAGAGGGCGATTTTTTTGTGTTTTTTAAACGGACAGATGTGACCAAAACAAAGAAAATAATAGTGTTTCACTCTGATTTACAGCCGGGGAAGACAACAGCTAAGCTGATCTTTGTCAGAGGAGATGTTCTATATTTACTTTGAGTTCAATTCACAATGTGGCAAAATGTGATAAGAATGCTTAGGGGTCGTACATCATGGTTTGTTGGATTTAACACGCACATATTTATATAATATACATCTAAGGTAAATATGATATGGGGCTATTTTGTCTGAAAAGCACTTGTATGTATACAGTAGCGATATTATATACACACAAACTCACCCCATCTATTTAGTGTTAATGCGTGGATCAGATACAGATCACATGCAGGTTTAACCCTTGTGTTGTCTTCCCGTAGACCATGCAACTTAGTGTTTTTCTGGGTTGAAATTTCCACATTTTGTTGTTTTTTTTCAGCACTTTTCTTGACGTTTTTGTCAATTTTATTCCAATTTTCGGTAACTTTTTTTTCAAGTTTTTTAAAATATATTTTTGTAAATGTGCTGTATTTATATAGCGCTTTTCCAGTCTTAACAACTGCTAAAAGCGCTTTTTACATCTACAGGAAACATTCACCATTCACACACATTCATACACTGTGGCCGGGGTGCCGTACAAGGTGCCACCTGCTCATCAGATATACACTCACACACATTCACACTCCGATGCGCAGCACCGGGGGCAACTCGGGGTTCAGTGTCTTGCCCAAGGACACTTCGACAATGACTGCAGGGGCGGGGATCGAACCACCAACCTTCCGATTGGCAGGCAACCGCTCTACCACTGAGCCACAGCCGCCCATTGTCCATTTTTAACAATTTTCTGTGGCTTTTTTCAATGTTTTTTCATATTTTTTTTGTCACTTTTTATGATGTTTTTTGTCACTTTTCAGCATTTAAGAAAATAACGTTTTTGTTGTTTTTTTCCTGCGCTTTTGTCATCGTTTTAATGTAGAAAGCGTTTGTGAACAGGTGAAATGTGACCCGAGGACAACAGGGGGGTTAAAATCATCCACCCTCCACCCACCACCCACCTGAATGGATTTAGCTCACCGGTTTAGAGACCCGAATGACACTTGACTGCCCCTCTGCAGACCCTGCAGGCTCTGTTGCTTTTTAAATGACGTATTGTAATGGTGTATGACTCTTTTCTTACTTTAGTGATTGGAGAGGCTGCTTGTAAACGTTTCTATGTGTGCAATAATGTCACATCAACTGGTTGTTGACGGTTGTTATAAACCTGACAGAGGAATCATCTTCTAGAATATCCTGATGAAGTTAAACGGTTGTTTCTTTAACGTCTCTCAGGGGATGCCCCTACAAATGAAGCTGTAAACTGGTGCAAAGAAGCCTTTTGAGATTTAAACGATACAAACACAATGGACCTGTGCATTGATTTTAGACGTCACCATTGGGATTCAGCAGATGAACTGTCCAATAGACATGCGCTTAAAATGGCAGAATCCATCATGTGCGATAGTTCTCACCCCCTGCATGCAAAATTTAAGATGCTGCCCTCTGGTTCCCGCTTCAGTCAGCCACCATTCAAAACAAATCAATATAAATTCTACTTCCAACCCTCTGCTATCTCTCTGCTTAACTCTGTAAAGGATAGGTAACCTCTGCGCATAAGGCACACTTGAACTTAAACTTTTAATGTTGTTGTATTCTTTTACCCATTTGATGTGACTCTGTATTTTTAATCAGTGTTGTTGTCTTTGTTGTCATGTACTGTATGTCAACTTCTTTGCTTTACTGCAGCAAAACTAATCGCCGTTTGGGGACAATTAAGGGTCTTGAACTTGAACTGTCTTGAAGCTCTGATATGTTCAAATCCACCCAACCGCTATAAATCAGAATGTTACTTTGTATGACCTGGACTGTAGATATATTAACTCCCTTTTTCCAACTCCACTCCTCTCTCTCTCTCTCCGTTACGCCTCTTTATTTACATGCTAAGTGTGAAAAGACTTCCACAGAGGATGCATTTGTGTATCCCCGATTATAGGTCCTCAGTATACAGATCTTCTTGTTTTAGTGATTCAGATAAACCTCATGCAGTATACAAAGCCATACTTTGACTCTGACTGGATGTGATGTCCAGAGTGTGGGAATCAGCTGATAGCAGGACGAATATGTGTCATGTTCCGGATGGAGGTTTTTCACTGAGTCTCATCCAGCCAAAGCTGAGTGGATGAGCTCACCATCATGATGTATGTACATGTCCATTATCCAAATCATACAGTAGCCAGTCAAAGCCTCCTGTTCACCTTCATCCTTCCGAAACATTGCCCCCAAGACTCAAGGTGTCCTCTTACAAGACTTTCCCAGGGCTGTCTGACAATAACTTCACTCCAGCTCTCCTTGTCTCCTCTTTGGTGCCACTGAAAATAAATCCACTCCAAAAGTGTCCAGCTCATGCCATTATTGTTACACAGAGGTAGGGAGTTTTTCCCCCTCTTTTGCTCTCAAAATGATCTCCAATTACCCTAAAGAGCTGTGTTTGTCACATCACATCATCGAGGTGGTGGTGTGGATGAAGAGCAGCTGAGAAAAAAAAGAACCTGGGGGGCTTTAAGGAAGTCATTGGATCTGACAGAGCGTTCGCTAATTTTTACATCTCAGAAACCGGAAATTTGAGATCAAGCTTTTATGCTTTACTTGCAGTCCAGATTGAGTGTGACACACAGATAAGGGGATAGGGAATAATAGGTTGAAAACGGGACAGGGTTTGAGTCAGCGTGACAGCAGCCATGCTTGCTGTTTGTCCTGTGAAAACAGTGACAGGAGTCAGCGTGCCCCCGTGGGAGCAGGGAAGAGAACAATACAGTCAGAAGACAGAGCTCTATAGAAATGTAATGCATCGCCGAAGGATGCTCATCATGTGTGAGAATGCAAGGCTGAGAAGAAGCCTTTGTTTATTCTGATAACCCTTTTGGCATCCCTTTGAATATCTGTCCTCAAGCTGTCACACAGTTCCTATCTAGATTATCAGTTAGGTTTGGTTGACAAACTAGAGCAGACGTGTCAAACTCGAGGCCCGGGGGGCAAAATCTGGCCCCTCACAGATTTTGATCCGGCCAATTTAGGTTCACAATGAATATCAGCCCACCTAGTTTTTGTCTTGTTTGCTGATTCTTTTGGTGCTTTTCCCCCCATGTTTTTTAAGTTGTTTTTGTTGCTCTTTACGACTTGTTTTCTATGATGGCTGAGGATCTTTTTGCTGACTTTTTCAGGGCTTTATTTTGACTAAACAGTAAGGGAGAAGACTTTTTAAGACATGTAATAATGCAGTCAAAGATATTTGACTTTTTCAAAATGAAATGTCTGGCCCTTGATGTGAATCTTATTTTCCAATGTGGCCTTTAGTGAAACTGAGTTTGATATAACTGCAATAGAGGTAAAGTTGCAAAGCACAAGTGAAACTTTAGTTAATGACCATTTCAATAATCTCTAATCAGGGGCCATGACCTCGTCGAAATCCCAGTAAATTAGATTAAAAACAATTGAATGGATCGTAATATAACATTTTGTAATCCCACAAAAAAAGGTTTATAAGCATCAGTCTTGAGGGAGCTGATGAAGAACAGTAAACCTCAAACTGATCTTCAGTCTCAACATAAGAGAGAAAAACTGACATCTAGTGTTGTAACTGGGGTAATGTCATCCACCCAACACAGCCCCCTCTCTCCACATCTCTCCATCAGTGCTTGTACAGTATAGGTCCTGAGCATGTGTGTGAAGTTCAAGCCTATGTGTAATGTGTGTAAAAAACTACCAGAGAGTAAAAAAAACGGAGTTACGCCTTGTAAATAAAGGCATGTCTTTCTTCTCTTTTCTTAAGAAGGAAAACTTTTAAGATGGAATGCTTTGAAGTTATTTCAAGAGAAATTTTTTTTCATTCATAGTCATTCATATTCACAATTGACTTCATACATGCTATGGAAGCTGTACATTTATTTAATACAGTTTAATTTGTTAGATAATAAGGCCTCATATAAATGACATGAGTACATTAAACAACACTACAGGACTACATGAAAGAGATCAGATACATCCACATGTATGCATACATACACAAAGCACCTACACCTGTGTTGTAAATAAGCACATTAACTGAAGTACTCCACTACATTTGTCATTAAAATAACAAATTTTCATCCCCATCCTGTACAGTGAAAACCACAACTCCAGATGTGTTGAAGTTGAATGTTTGTAATAAATGGAGGAAGTGAAGAAAATTCTCCTACTTCTTAAGCTAAATAAAGTGTACAGCCTCTTGGATCCTCTGGGTTGGGTTGCTCAGTGGCCTACCTCAAAGATGATTGAAACAATAAACGACAGAGTCGTACTAGTCGGTATCAGACGTTGACTGGGTCAGCAAGGGAACCAGAATAACCTGCTGTCAAATGGTTGACTAGAGAAGACTATGTAAATACTGGAATGCCACACACACAAGTGACCGCAGGGAAAGGGGTTACATGAAGAGGCTGTGGGACCTCAGTCGCAAACTGACATCACAACTAACGATTGATAGGTACGACAAAGATTCTAAGGCAAGGTGGAACCAGGATGACAGGTCATCATCCTCCAATCTGAGATTGGGTACTAAACTCCAACTACAGATACAACATAAGACAAGCTAACCTGCTGAATTGGTATGCTGGATCCCTGGAGCCCTCATTGTCAGTTAACATCAAGGGATATACCAAGGAGAACAAGAACAAACACACTACCTCTACCTAGTCTTGCTAGGAGGAGGAACACAATAAGCTTGAAAAAGCTAGAGAGGAGCTGGAGAAGATGTCGAAAGTGAAGGCAACAGTGGTTCCAGTCCTCACGGGCTGTTACCCCCAGTGGCTCCAGCAAATTCCCAAACCAAATCTGAGATCTGTGTCCACAAGAGAGCAGTCCTAGGAACAGCTGACGTACTGCACAGAACCCCCCAGGCTCTGAGGCTCTGAGGTAGAAGACCCGAGCTTGGAAGAAGGAAAAACACCAACCTGATTGGGCAAGTGGGGGGGTGTTTGTTGTAACATTACTCAACACCGCTGAGAGTCTTACTTTGCGTCTGGGGCTGACTGCTGAATATCGTCGAATATCGTCATTGGCCGGCAAGTGTTTTCTGGGCTGGCTGAGTCACGACCCCGGAGATACCGGTCGAGGATACATCCACATCCATGGGATAACTTTTCCCTTGATCCAAACAATTATAGCTGTTTGTTGAGCGTGTTGAAGATGTTGTAACCTTATACCGTTCCCCACCAAGCATTAGCACGAGCTACTTGTCGAAGTAGCACATATCGTTAAGCTGGATCGATCAATATTGACACGTATCATTAAATTAGGCCTCTGCTGTATTATTGTGTTGCAAAGTGGCATGTAATCAGTGACAAAATGATTTAGTATTACGCTTCCTGAGTACAAATCTTTCTGTGACATTGTATGATTTACAATTAATGACCTGGGTCCCCGTGTTTGGACAAAAGTTAGAGGAACTAGAGGGGTCAAAAGTCATTCATCGCCACTGACAGGCGACTAAAGAAAACGTCCCGTGAAATGAAATAACTTCTTGATTGCTGGAAACATTTATGATAGCTTAAGTACATAATTCAACAAAATGTATAACAGCACGGGACATGTACAGTACCTTTAACTGCAGGAATGCAGGAGTATTCTCACAGGATGGTATAAGTACTTTTCATTTTAAATAATAAAAATATCTTCTACCACAGACCTACACACATGACAGTTACCAGTGTGTTTGATGATATGGCAGGCAGTGATAATACTCCTGCCATAGCACTCCCTTTTTATCTGCTATAACCACAATCCTGCCCTAACCCTAACAGTACCATATTTGAAATGCACCGATGTTGTTGAAAGTGAGAATTCAAAAAAAATGTCATTGATGGTAGAATCGTTCTACATAATAAATACAAATTTCTAACACCCCCATTGGGCTGCAAAATTGAGGACTTTTCTCTTCCTGTGTCTGTTGAAATGCAAACAAACCAGTTATAGTAGTCACTTGTTATGACCTATGAACAACTTTTCCCTGGTCTACATGCTAATTCATTCGTAAAACCTCGAGATACACTGCTAAGAAACTACTAATCCTACTATCATACACATTAAAACATAATGAGCTAGAAAGAGGTCTCTCCTCATCATCTGACATGCCAAATCATAGATTTTTTGGATTAAATGGTGGAGTTTAGATGCGTCCAAATGTTGCCTTCAACAATACTGAGCAACTGTTTCACCCAGAAAAGGCTGGAATTATCAACCTCAGACTTCACTTATTGCTTGTCTTATTTACTAAATCTGACCAACAGGGTGTTTGCTGAAATCAACTTACAGGATTTCCAATACCTACGTGCTGCAATACTACGTTTTGCAGCTTCCAGTGTGTAAAGTTACCTGAAGCAGCTGCTTTTGTGTTACTGATTGTCTTAAACTACATGGTGTGGTGGTAAATATATAAAGGAGATGTACCCTGCTGACATGGTTTTTGTTTCCATACCTCTCCATACATAACGTTTGTAAAAAATTCACAAAGAGATGAGTCAGCATCGTTCAGGAGCCCCAATCTTGGGTGCAGGACGGCCCCTGAGCAGAGGTGGAAGGACCAGCCAGGAGCTGTGCAGGGCAGCCTCCGGCAGCAGCCACCTGCTCCTCCGCCCGCAGACACAGCTGCTGCAGAAAGTTGGCTGTCTCCATAACCAGGTCGCTCTCATCATCTACAGGGAGCAGAAATAAATAGTCACATACATAGTCATTGTGACTGTTGGGATGGGCTGGGCGACATGGCCTATATATAATATTCTCAGAGTTCAGAGGAAAATCTGGCTCCTTTTATTGTGTTACCTGAGCTTTAATGAGACAAACTGAGCTTGTTTTTCCTCTATACGCTTTGATAGTCCTGGGGGCAGCGTGGCAACAGCGGTAACCAGGTTAGTCTTTACATTCCGTCTGTTCCTGTGCTTGGTTGTGTTGTGAGAAAGCTGGGAAGGTCCATTCACATATATAAGTAGATCCAAATAGCACTTTTGGACTTGATGTCTGACAACTTTCAATTGAAAAAGTCCTACTTTTTACCATGACCAAGAAGTTTGGTGCCCCGGTCCTGCTCTAGATGGGCTAGCTTCAGCTTTGTTTTAGCCGGGACTTCACCTCGCAGAAAACCCTGGGGCTGCGGTGGATCCACAACTATAGTAAATCCATACAAAATGTATTTTTCCCGGAATTGCAAGAGTCTAGTCTTGGCCTGTTTTTTTCATTTTTTATTACCTGGCTCCACTGACATCAAACCGGAATGCAAAGCGACAGTAACTGGACATTTGAGCCATTTATCTATGTTGGCTAGCCTGCCATTATAGCAATGGGTTAATAAAATAACTATTTATATTTTATAATCATTTCAGAAATAAATTGTAATCCCCAATCTCCATGCTGCTCATTCCCAAGGGGTAAGGGAACCCCCGGTCTGGAACCCATGGCCTGGCATACACATTGTTGACTATCGGATCTAGAGGGACCAAATGATTATTATTCCAGTTTTGCTATCATTAAGCTGAAGAACGTTATTTGCCATCCAACCTTTAATGTCTTCTAGGCAATCTAGGAGGAGCTGGAGTGAGTCCCTAGATTTCACACCAGAGACATCTGTGAGTCATCAGGAGATGTTGTATTTTTTAATAATGTTTCTAACAGGGAGTATGATGAAATCTTGAGACCCACCATAGGTGACAGGGGCAGTGGATGAGGAAAACTGAACCAATGTTACTGAGAATGTCCGGAAACTAAAACAATTGACATCTAGGTATTGATTTTTGTTGGACATTGGCTAGGCAGGAATTTAGGATCCTTTGGATAACAGGGCCAGTTGTATGAATGTATCCTTTATGATAAGTGAGGGCACAACATCATGGGGGGAAGTAGTAGATTTATATGCATGACCGTGTCACCCAAACGAGACAAAGAAACCGGTTGAAATTGACTAAAGGATGACAGCCCCCCTAAGCATTTGGGGGAAGAGGACCTTTCTGCCTGGCTTGAAACATTCTCTTGGAAGAAATAGAGGAGACGGCGAAACAATCACTGCAACCTGCGGGCCGACACTGAGATAGCCTTTGAGAAGCTTTCTTGAATTTACATGTGAGTTAATCTTTGAGACATTACATTGTCATAGGTGCTGAAGGGATTAGCCAACTTGGCCAGCAGCAGATTGAATCAGATCGTATTGTTAGATAGTCTGACTGAGATTTCCTGAGTTCTATTCACTTTTTTGCTGTCAGGGAGCGCCATAATAGCAGCTAGGCGAGCATTACACCATGTGTCACGCATGTTCATCATGGAAGTAAAGGCTGGACTCCAGTTGTTTGGAGCAGTTCATGAACAGTGTTTTCTGTGGAGATGATGAATCCCTTTGGGGGGGACTTTGGGCTTTTTCACTTTGTAAACCAATAATGTGTATTAACAAGATATATGACACAATCAAGCAAAGGGGAAATGCCAATAAGCATAACATGAGCCCTTTAAATAAATATTGTTTTCTTCAATTAAGATCCTAAATGTGAAATATTCTATAAAAAAAATCTTCTACCTCACCTTTCAGTTCTTTAAATCTCGGAGCATCCTTCTCCAGCTTGGTGTCCTGCTCCTGCAGAGACCTGCACATCTTTTTATGGGTGAACCAGTGGAGTTTTTGGCACGTCATATTGCAGTAAGTCAACTAAGACAAACAAAAGAAAATGACCAGGATGTAATTCAACATGGATATTTCTCCTGATATGATTGAATCACTGTGTATTAAAGAAGACTTTGACTTACTGCTTTACAAACGGCACACCTCTTCTGTGCTCCCTTCTCCCCACATGTAGCACAGTAGTCAGCATCTAAAATTGCCATCTGACCTGTTATGGCCTGGGTCAACACTGTGAACGCTGTTGGGTCATTGCCCTGGAAATAAGATATAAGTGTGTATTAAAATTATAACATTATCCTTCATTGATCTTTTTTGCTAAAATTGATCTTCTATATACTAATTTTCAGTACTCTGATATGTTCTTCACTTACAATCTCTACTGGTAAAATGCTCCTCACCAGCTGCTGATGGAGTATGGCCTCACAATAAGGAAATTTCCTGATACAGTCTCGAATGAACTTCTCTTGGTACTGTGGGAAACCATCACTGTCTCTCCCCCTCAGCAGGCTGCGACCCAGGTTACAGACAACAAAAATTACAGCTCTTAAAGCTTTCAATGGGTTTTCCTGTACCATTGTATAGGGTACATTGCTCTTAGTGGTTCCTTCCTTTAACCCTCATGTTGTCCTCAGGTCAAATTGATCCGTTTTCCTATGTCAATTTTCTTTTTAACTACCCAAAATAACATGATTGATTCCACACAACGCTATTCGGCAAGTACAAATCTCTACTTTAATTCATTTTGGGGTGTCTTAATCAATTTTATGGCATTTGGAAAAAAACATTGAAGTAGTTTTGAAATAGTATTGACATATTGACGAAAGTTGACATTTTCCGGTTTGTGATCACCCACCAACATCCATTCCTTTAATTTTGGTCTAAATAATTTCTACTTTCTGCTTTTCTTACTCAATAATTTCCTATAAATGAGGTTTATTGACCATAAATTCCCCCAAAACTGTAAAACTAAAGTTAATCAGTTAGTGTTACGTAGTGTTGAAACCAAAAAAAGTGACAACCTTTGAAAAAAAGTCAACAAAAGTGTTCATTTTCAATTTTGACAGGAAGACAACACAAGGGTCCATATTTATTGTCAATATGTTGGGTCCCAAGAGGATGAACCTATTGGATTTGTGGGTTATGTCTTGTTGTGTGATGAAGTTACCACCATGAGTGAGAAGGGTACACAGAAAACAGCGTCCCCTTTTCAAATCACTTACAGATGACTTTGGCCGTAGCGATCTCCTCATGTGGGAAATTAATACCAGTATCCAGAATAAGCCAGTATACCAGCCAGCACTATTTTAAACTAGTTATTTAATCTTTGATCACCCAAAGTCAAAAAATGTGCAAGTGTAGTCACAGAACCTGTGACTAAACTAGCAAAAGTGCACAACACCTGAACACTTGTTCATGTCACCCTATCAGACATCAGAGCATCAACATTATCCCAACAATAGACACAACTGAAGAATAAATACATCTCAGCAGAACACATCACCATACTACACAACATAATGCGTGATGACTCAGCGTTGTGGTGAATCAAATAAGGCAATTCTGAAAAATGCTTCAACGGTACCCTTGAAAGCATCCATGCTGCAACACCAACTCCCACTATGGCTGTGGTATTGCTCATGATTACTGTAGCTGAGTGTTGGACTGCTATGGGCTTCCTTAAAGGGGAGTTGATGAATGAACTATATATGCGTGACATGTGTACTACCATTTGTACCTTGAGATCATCATCTCAGCAAGAATCCTTTCATACCTTCACCTCCATAAGATGAGGGTATGAAGAGGGGCCCCTTGGTTAGATCTACAGAACATGACCATATCAAGATAAGAGAAGAGGGAGTCAGAAGATGGGATGCCAAGACTATACAAAAGTGTGAAATGGTCAAGAAGAGAAAGGACCGGGTCCTCAATAGCAATCCACATATTCCTATCTGTTATGCCAGTAACACTTGTAGCTGATCTACCCAAACTCAGAAGCCTGACCTCTTAACAAGTGCGTCCAGCTCGTCATCTTGTTTGTGTAGGAAGACCAGGCATTTCTGCAGCACACAGCTGATGTAGTGCATCTTTATGGCCAGGACCTCATTCATGGCTTCCTGCTTCACGCACTGCTCACACAGCATGTCCATCACCTGGTAACACTTCTCCAGGGCGGTCATGTCCACCAGCACAGGGTGCTCCTTCACCAGCAGGACTATCTGACAGATTGGACAGGTGGTGAGACAAACATTTCTGGACAAAACAAGGCAATTGATTGAGACAGGGATGACAGTGCATAAGCAGATCACTAAGTTCATAAGGATTCATCCTCTAGTAAACAAGGATATGTGTACCACATGTTACTCACATTTCTTTGAGCGCCACCAGCATGTCCAAGTGTTCACATGTACCGTGCATGTACAATCACCTGCAGTCAACATTTCAGGGAGTGGGCCTCACCTTGACCGGATTCAGGTTGGTGGTCATGAGGATTTTGTGCAGGGGTCCTGCCAGCTGGGGGGGGAGCCGGGGCTCCTTCTCCAGCCCCTGTGGTTGGGTGTAGTACTCCACCTTCGCCCGTGAGAAGAAGTTGTTGATTACTGTGACACAGTCGTGCTGGCCTGGAACAAGAGTGTCCAGGTTAAGATGATGAGCAATGCCCCCCCCAGTCATTTGCTTGTTAACACTACATTGCAACAACTAATTTTTTTTCTAAACTGAAATGACAATGAATGTTAGTATAGCAACATTTAAATTCATCTTAGCTTCAAGCGAACCATAAATGCTGAAAAGTCGAGTGACACACACACAGGTGTACCTGACAGGCCAGCGAACATGAGAGCAGTGTAGCCATGTTCATGCTGGTTGCAGTTGACATCAGCCCCATGCTGCAGCAGCAGATGGCACATGTCGGCCTTGCCCTTATAGGCTGCATGCATCAGGGGAGTCATGCCATACTTCAGAAACACAGGAGAGAGGCAACATTACATGAGCAGTTAGTTTATGTGTAGGCACATAAGAAGCAAGCCAGGAATTTACTCAAAGCAGTATTTATCCCTTGTTTGATCCCAACAAACTGAAAATACAACACTGATATATAATTATCACCTTATAAAGTTGATAACACAGAGCAACATGAGCAACATGATCATTCATCAGGAGTTTGTGTCCACCTCTATGAACACAGAGTTGTTAAAAAATTAACAACATGTAATTGGTATTCAATGAAAGACTCTCTTTCTGACAAATGGTAGCCTGTCTGAACAGTAAACACTTCCTGTGCGTTCCGTGTGTGTGTATGTGTGCACGTCTGCGTTCGTGTGTGTGTGTGTGTGTGTGTGTGTGTGTGTGTGTGTGTGTTTGTGTGTATGTGTGTGTGTGTGCCTCCACAGCTGATCCTGACATGCAGACAGTCTGGAGTGGCATGATGCTTTTAACACATAGCTCTCAACCATATGTCTCCATCACAATGGATAACATATGTTACAGTGACAGAACTGTTGCATTGTTTTTTGCAATTTGAAATCTCTATGAGCACCACAAACCAGAACAATAGAATGAAACAGGGCTGTGGTGGAGTTTCTCAACCTTGGGCTGGGGCCCACACAGGGTCACTTCAAGTGACTGTTTACATACTTTAAGCATTTGATCCTTAAGTTTGCATACCTCGTCCAAACAGTTGACTCGTACTTCTTTGCTAGCGAGCAGCTGGGCGGTTTCCTGTACATCACCTGCAGTCCAAAGCAGACACCGTCAGAATGTTAGGCAGCAACAAAGGATGGATGTCTAAATGAAAACCAACATCAACACAATTCGTACTTGTATTTATGTATATAAAACTATGTCTCCTAATTTAAAAAGAGAGTTGTGTTAAAGCTTTTATTAACGGCTGCATGTTCTGAGTGATTAGTGCATTTCCTGGCCATACATAATTTGGTATAATTTACGTATTATTGGAAATAGTATTCTTCATAAATGTTAAGCTGTATGCACATGTGTTCATGTTGAGCTGAACTGAAGACTTCATGTTTTATTGAAATTATTGAAGATTACTAATCTCTTTTTCAAGGGAGTCCTGGCCAAGACAGCGGCACAGATCACAACAACAATTCCATACATTACAG
>NC_048420.1:8610473-8612669 GCF_013103735.1 Etheostoma cragini | reverse complement strand
ATAATCCAAAATGGGTGTAAATGTTGCAGCTACAAGTTTCCTTTTTGCGTTGAAAGAAAAACATAGCCTATTTCTAAAGTAAAAGCCAATTTTCAGTTTGACACTGTACAGTGCAGAGTATTCCCAATAAAAACCCATAACAGAGGGAATAAAGCGTGTAAAGTGTGTAAGGGAGCAGGGCTTACCAGCAGCAATCAGCTGCAGGATCTTCCTCTCCGACGCTGACAGATCTCCTCTCTGAGGGGCGGCCATGATCTCCAGTCACCTCTGCTCTCCTCTCACAGTTAGAGTCTACAGGTAGACTGGTACACTGCAGTGGACACAACCCTGGAACATACCACTGTCCCACACACAGGGGGGACACCTGAAATGAATGAAATAGTAGTCAATATTGTAAATATCCTTGAATGACTGATTGATTGATTAATTGATTAATTGACACAGTTTCCAACGTGAGCAGCTCTGACTGCTTACTGTGTTGAATGCGTCTTCAGGTCTAGACTGCCCTGAGGCCACAGTGATGTTATTAACTATTACAGTCCGACCCACTCCATCATAAGATCCAATCAGACATGTTGAGATGGAATTCTAACCCTCAAATAATAGAAAAGAATAGAATTCAAAAAGACCAATATCCTCCCCAGAGTCTTGGTTTGTTCAGGTTCTCTCTGCAGAAATTAACATCATGGAATTCAACCAATGGTATAAACTTCTCTCAAGGTTTACCTATTGGGGAGAGTGTTATTCAATACACTGCAACTCCTGAAAAAGATGGTGGTATGGCTGCACCACATTTGAAAGATTATTTCTACTCAACTTAAATCAGGCTCCTAACGAATGTGTCTAATCAAGATTATATTGCAAGATGGAAGGATATACAGTAGAAACAACTTTGATTACAGACTTCCCTGTTCAGGTCGTGATATGACAACAAATAGTCAATAGTCAAATAATAGATGCATTGAAAAAATCCATTGCTAGAGTTTCAACTCACAGTTTGGAAAACAGTTAAGACAGAATATACATATGATAAATGATGGATAATTAGATGGAGGGCACATGAACCCAATCAACTAGATGTGAGCTTTAAAACATGGCTAGGATCACGACATTCTACTCAATTACAAACAAAGGGCAACAAAAGGACTCTCAATCTTCAAAAGATGAGTTTTCTTTAGAGCAACAGGATATCTACAGGTATTTGCAATTACATAATTAGTTTGATAAATGTAAACAAATATACCCAATAGATTTGAAAGATCTGGTGCTGAAAGAAATAGTAAGAGCCTATTCTAACGAAGGTACTTTTCTAGACTGTACAAGGGGGTTTCTTTAAAAAAAATACTCAGCAGAGTATATAAAAAATAAATGCAAAAGTGAGGAAGATGACAAAAGAGGAATGACATAGCTACTGTGAACTGCAATCACTTCCTCATACAAATTCACTTTCAATTTATTTTGATGTCTTTCTTACATATTTACTTTAACTGTATATATAAATATATATATATATATATATCTTCCTTTTTTTCTGCCTATTTAAATATTTATTTACCCATGTATATGTAGGACTAAGTGCTTTCTTAGTTTTTTATTTGTTTTTTGTATTACAAAATGCTGCTGTCCATCCACAGTGTACCCTACTGCTGGGGGCTGAGTCACTGCAGTGTACAGGAGAAGCTGCTGCTGTCCCTCCACAGCAAGCTGCTGGGTGCTGAGTCACTGCATGGTACAGGAGAAGCTGCTGCTGTCCCTCCACAGCAAGCTGCTGGGTGCTGAGTCACTGCATGGTACGCCAGAAGAGGCTGCTCCTTGCCCACTGTGGAGCAACAGCAGAACATCCTGCCCTGGACACCATCTGTGTCCCTGCTGTCCTCTGGTGGACGCTTTGTGTCCATCCAGTCACAGACAGAGTCCAACTCAGCTTGTCATACCCAGGGCCACACACAGACACTGGTTATCCGCACTGCCACACACACACTTACTCAAAATTAAATTACAATAAAGGAAGTCAATCCTCTCCCAGATGTTTTACAGCTGTGGGTAATAGACAATATCAGGCTGCTGCTCAGGATGCCCAACTACCTTTCAGACACAGATTTCACACTGTCACCTGACCCAACACTGTGTGTGTGTGTGTGTGTGTGTGTGTGTGTGTGTGTGTGTGTGTGTGTGTGTGTGTGTGTGTGTGTGTGT
>NC_048420.1:8605427-8610180 GCF_013103735.1 Etheostoma cragini | reverse complement strand
TGTGTGTGTGTGTGTGTGTGTGTGTGTGTGTGTGTGTGTGTGTGTGTGTTTCAGAGGAAACAACAGTGCGTCTGTGTAGCCAATCAGCAGGCTGGATGCACCGAAGTCCATCCCTCACTGAGTCATGCGCTGAGCAGGAATCAAGTTCAAGCAGATGATCACACTAACACCCGAATTTCATAATAAGAGCATGAAATTTCCAGTACGGTGCATTGACCAAATCCTGAGAGACGTGCCAGTGTTTAAATCCATTTCACTGAGGAAGGATTCTTAATAAGCATTTTTATTTAAATAAAAAGTGGTTGATAGCTCTGCTCCAAGTATCTGCATATGTTGAGACTTTAGAATTAAATACTTGTCTTGCTATGTGTGCTGAGTGGCTGGAAACAGCCTTGGTGCTGTCGTACCACAGTTACTGCCCATTCATGGATCATCAGCTGGGTGGAAAGTGTAGAGGACAGCAACACAGACTGACTCTTCAAAAGAGGTCACCAAATCATTTCTATAAATGTCCCTGAGGTTAAGGTGATGTCAGCCTGGACAGGATCCGTGATCTGTCTTGTGCACATCCATCTCAAAGACATTACCATGCAGGCTACTGAGACCGCATCGCATGCAAAGCAAACATAAGCAAGTGTTGTAACTGAGTTATAATCTTTTCTACAGGCAGTTAGCCTACTGTATAAAGGTGCACACATGCTCAGTAGCCTACGTATGCATGCACTAAATGGAGAGATGTCAGAGGGAGGGGGAGGCCCATGGAACCCCCAGTTGGGTGTTTGGTACCTTGCTCATGAGCACCTTGGCAGAGCCCACTAGGTGAACCGGTACCTCTCCAGTTACCAGTCCATAACCATACTTTGGTACGTATGGGGACTTGAACCGGCGACCCTCCAGTTCCGGTAAGCAGCTTAGAGAATGAGGAGGGTAGCCAGGCTAGGTCCTACTGAAGTCAAGTTTACATCCAAACTGTTCAATGACATGCCTTTATTTTGAAGGCTAAACATGTAACTTCCGGTACACTCCGGGTTCTTACTGTTATCCCGTTCTTTCCAGGTTAGACCTGCTGCTGAGTGACCGTCTATTCCTGCGGGCTTTTGTTTGTCTGGATTTTATCTCTGGAGCCGAAATATTTATTGAAACGTTTTTTTTTAAGGGTTGATTCTATTTTTTTTATTTGAGCAAGATGGGCTGCGCCGGATTCACCTGCTCCAAACACTCCCTGTGCGTGCTCAACATCCTCTATGTGGTGAGTAGCGCACATACCCTAACCGTTACCATATGGGTTCTAACAGACACTGATCTGCTCTCATCAATGATTCACCGTGGAACCAGGAGCACATTCTCACTGTATCCATCACATTCAACTAATAACTAACAAATGAACAGACCATAATCTGACAAATTATCCAGCTGCCTGCTTTCATTACAGATGGGAGCCCAGCCTTTAATGCTGACATGGTTTCCTTCCAAGACATTTTATTGCATTACAGAGAACATCCTGTCCTGTCTGTCAGCTCTTATCACCACTGCTTTATCAACCTCAACCATAGGAGTGTGTGTGTGTGTGTGTGTGCGTCCAACAAGGTTTTATTCCATAGTTCAAATGTGTCCCAATCATGGTGTCAGAATGATGTCATTCGCATTATCCGTTATCTGTAGATAAACTTCATGAAAGGGTAATAAAGCACTACTAAACTGCCACGTTAAAGGATGAGTTCGCATTTTTTTCAAGTCAAGACTTTAATGCCCATTGAAGGTGTTATAGCTGGCTGTAAGTGTTCCTCGTTTCCATACCGGCAGTGTACAGAGCCCTTCGGATGCATTCTGATGCAGTGACTGGGGATACGATCCACAGTAGCCCTCAGTGCAAATGCATTGGAAAGAACAGTTGAAGCTAATGTGAGGCTTAGGGCTGGGTAGCGTTCAAAAAGGTACCGAAACCAATACCATAACTTTGGTACCGGCCCCTAAACAATCCTTTTTTTCAATACCAATTCTCAAAAAGAAATTACAACATTACACATTATGGCAGAAATATATTTTTAATTTTTTTTTCTCCAACTGTGTCAGCCCATCTCTGTGTGACGTAAAATTTCTTCCCGCGTGTCTTTATGATGTGTGAAGTTAGACAGCCAATCACAAACATTATTAGATCTTGGTAGAAGCATGCTGCATGCCTATTGGCTTACTGACAGCGATGAGATTTATTACTAATTTCCCTAGAGGCCTAGATCCCGAGGCTAGATTCATTTTTTATTGGAAGCTGCCTGATACTTTTAAACTTTCTTACACTCTGCAGTGCTACTATATTTCTAGTCATAGTTCTATCATTCTAATTGTTACCATAATTGCCACTGTTCATCATACCAACTGCTAAAATGATAATGAATCCTATTTCTGTATATCTGTATCTGTGTTTCTGTGTCCCAACCGCCAGCGGCAGATGGCGGCCCACCAAGAGCCCGGGTCTGTCCGAGGATTCTGTCTGTTTAAAAGACGTTTTTCCTCGCCATTATTGCACCAAATGCTTGCTCTTGGAGGGAGTTGTTGGGCCTTTGTAAATTACAGAGTTTGGTCTACACCTACTCGATTGGGAAAGTGTCCTGAGACAACCCCTTTTGTGATCTAACACTATAAATAAAATGTGTGTGTGTGTGTGTGTGTTTGTGTGTAGATGGTGAGCCTGCTGATGATCGGCATCGCAGCATGGGGCAAGTGTTTGGGTCTGGTCTCCAGTTTCCAGGTGGTGGGGGGCATCATCGGTGTGGGCGTCTTCCTGTTCTTCGTGGCGCTGGCCGGCCTCATCGGGGCCATGAAGCACCACCAGGTCCTGCTCTTCTTTGTATCCTTCCCAATGCTCCTGCTGGGTGATGCACAGAGGCAATAATAATCACAAGACAGTGACTACAAATGCTGGCTGTAGTAGTTCATGTCATAGCAGGGCATTCAAATTCTAAAAGTAACAAAGTGTAGCATATGGACATAAACACTATTCTATGGATCTGTGAATTGTCTTGGTAATGAATAAGCTTATGTTTTGAATCTACTTCTGTACTCTCTTCAGCTCAGTGTTTTGGAAAATCCATTTCCATTCATATATGCATGTGCAACAGGATCCCAATCAGTGTCGTGTTTCCCACTGTGCTCAATGAGCCGGAGACAGCAGCCCTGCTAACCCCTCCACTAACACACAGTGGCCGAGGCTCAGGAACACAGCATGATGATGTGTGCATTGATTGTTGCTCCTTGACAATGAAGCTCAGTACATGATTGTCCTGTTCATGGTGTTTATTGTGCAGTTCTCTGTTTCCAGTGCCTGCTTAGCCATCAACAGAGAGCAACAGGTAAGATCAACCGCTTCCCTTTCTCCATAACAGCAGCTTTTAGCAGGAACTCCTACAGTATAATGCAGCTGTACAAGACTGAGCACACACACACACTCAATTCTTGAATTTGGCCACTCAACTGATTTCACCACACATTTTGGCAAACTGGTCCATCATGCTTTGGCTTTATATGCTTCCTTCTTTTCTGTTCAATATTAACGCACATTTGCCCTGTTTGTCCCTGTTTGCATTTCAACACTCGCTGTTATCCAGTAGCTTTCTCTCCATTGCTGCTCAGTCAAGCATCACTTGCTATTCCACAATGTTTTCCTTGTCAAGTCAATTCATCTATATAGCACAGTTTGCCATCCGGCGGTTGACCAACGTGCTTTAGAGAGAAACTGAAATGACAAATCCCCCATACCTAAAAGACAGAAAGACAGAGAGAGGAACACCCAACGGGCAGGGGGCTGATGGAAGCACAGCCTGCACCAGGCCACAGGAGAGTATCCTACACTGCATAGCACCATGTTCAGTGGATCTAAATCCTAATCTTCTCCTGTTCCATTCTCCGGGGAACCTACTCCGAGAAATGTGTCCTTTTTGTGGCTGAGTTCTCTTTGTTATGTTTAAGTGTTTAATGGTGCTTAACGAAAGTAGCCTGACTTAAACTTCCCTGTTTGTTAATATTAGCAGCCTGATGTGTTGATTTTTTCTTGGAGTAAGTGAAACGCATTCTGTGCCATGTAGGATATGATCAAGTTAAGTAGAAGAGGACAAGGCAGGATGAGAGGCAGTGTTTTAAAATTCTTTTTAACGTGGAACATGTTTCCTCTTTTTTGGATTCCGGTCTTGTTGGAATCAAGGTAGACGGAGAGGAATAAAATGCACACAGGTGATTGGCAGGGATCATCTTCATCTTCTCTAGTGTAAGTGATAAATTGAGAGCTTTAATAACGCTGAGAGATTAGAACACCTCTTTATGACACACTGTATAAAAAGATCCATAGTTAACAGTGTGAGGCAGCTAAAGCACCCAGCTCTAGAAATGGGACACAGTCCAACACTTGACTGGCCGCAAGAAAAGATGGTCGGACTGAGTGTACCACCATAAATATTCTTTTCATTCTGCTGAATGTATACATTTACTATTTAAAATGTTGTTTAGGTTTCTACTTTCCAGTTGTGCAGGTGGCATACTGGACCGTGGTTGGCTTCCAAATTGTGATGACATAACTCAGGCAGGTAGGCTCAGGTGTGAGATTTAAGATGAGCGCAGAGAAACTTTCAGCCTTGTGTCACAGTGCCCAGACCGACAGCATCGTGCACACTGAAAGCTCATCACCACGCGCGCACAAAGCTAAACTAGACTAGCTCAGAGTGAGACGCATTACTGAAGACATCTACACCAGGGGGGGGGGGGG
>NC_048420.1:8576945-8605175 GCF_013103735.1 Etheostoma cragini | reverse complement strand
CCCCCCCCCCCCCCCCCCCCACATTCTCTGACACCGTGTTGTGTCCTCCTCTCCACAGGCCTGCTTCCCCAACAACTCGTGCTCGCCGTGCGCAGATAAGATCCAGGAACATGCTGGAGAGGTGCTGCGCTTTGTGGGAGGGATCGGACTCTTTTTCAGCTTCACCGAGGTGAGCCGGCACCACACTGCTGCTGCTGTACTATGAAAACAATCAATTGTTAGCATGAGTAGTAGTAGGTATTAGTACCGGTAGTATCTGTGGTTGTAGGAGGAACGGAGGGTGGTAGCAGCTGTGGAGAAGTATCAGAGCTGTGTTGTGTGTGCAGGTTCAGCAGTCAACAGAGCCGATATTAGGCATTTCCCAAACTATTGGTATCTGCGTTTATAATGGCCGATAAAAAAAATATTCAAAATAAATATACATTCATCAGAATAATTTATTATGACAAATGAATGATTCTGATAAATGAATACTTGAAAAATAAAATTAAAACGGACTGTCAACCATGTTATGAATGTTGGCGTTGCATAGTTTGTCCACCAGAGGGAGTTCTACAATGTCACTGTTGGCAACACGCTCATTTTTTATTTTTATTTTTTTTTGTTCAAAGGACTTTATGTTTCATATCTTAAGTTTGTATTTTTATACATTTTATTTATAAGAACTTTAATATATTTTGATGTTCCTCTTTTCTGTTGTGACAAAACAAATGATTATCGTATTATTTTAGTGAAAACTCCTAAATGACTACAAATAACTAATGTTAGGGAAATCTGTTTATGTTTTGTTACTCGTTTCTCGATTTTTTTTTTTTTATTTATATCGGCCGATGAATCGCCAAATCAGATTTGTTATTAACCAAGTATTTATATCAGTAATCGGCTTTTAAAATCATTTATCGGTCAAGCTCTAGCAGTCAACATGTAGTCAGCATTATTTGATCACATACGTATATCACTATGACTAAATGGGTGTTTAGCTAGTAAGGTCTAACAAGATTTGACTAGTTGTCTAGCAAACATTTCTGCCTTCACTAGTGAACTACTTAAGGAAACATTTACAGAAATGTTGATTAATGTGCTGATAAGTAAATAAATGAATGAAATGAAAATATAGGGATGCAATCGTAGATTTATTCTTCCAACAGTGTATAAATCACAGGGCTGTTCTCTTCTACATGTTTAATTCTGTATGTCTCCCATGTGGTTTACATTAAATTTAGCTGACCCTTTTTATCCAAAGCATCTTCCAATAAGTGCAGTCCACCATAGGGACGGACTCAGAACAGCAAGAATCACATAGAAAAAGTATATTAGCTTACATTAAGCCACATTTAAGTGCAAAGCTACCTGTGTAACCATCATGTTGTTAGCCAAGGTGCAGTCTTTAGAGATGTTTTTTGCCTGCAGTAGTAATGATGATAATCAAAATCTTTAAAAACACCTCACAAACATGCACTACCGGTCAGAAAGTTTGGGGTCACTTAGAAATTTCCATTACACTCCATTATAGACAGAATCCCAGCTGAGATCAGTTGCATTGCTTTTTTAACCAGGGCAGCAGTTTTCAGATTACATTATGTGCTTGCATAATTGCAGAAGGGTTCTCCAATGTTTTCTCAGTTAATTTTTAAAAATAATATCAGATTAGTAAACAGAATGTGCCTTTGGAACATTAGATCAATGGATGCTGATAATGGGCAATGTAGACATTGCATTAAAGATCAGCCGCCCACTCAGATCAGCTGGTATCCTGTCTATAATGGAGTGGAATGGACATTTGTAAGTGACCCCAAACTGTATATTTTCATGTTTAAGAAAGGCTCAGTAATTTCTGCTAGCAGCTGGGCACTGTTGGTTTTAAAGTGCCCATATTATGAAAAGATTCAGGGTGTTATTCTTTGTCACTGGTGCTTCCACACGCATGCTGTTTTGAGTGAGATACAGGTTTCTGAATGTCCTCTGCCTTCATTCTCCGGATGAGCTCTTCAAAATCTACCTGGCTTTCTACGTCACTAACCGAGACGAGGTGGCTAATCGTAGCATGCTTGCTCGTTCTCATCGCTACAACACACACTAGTTCATAGTAATCTCCAAAAGAACTACTTCCATGTCCCTGTTCTGCAGGTATTCCACAAGTGCCCCTCGTTTAGAAGAAGTCTCCCTGCTAATCCTGCCTTGTACTGACCAAAGTTGGAGAAAGAGTTATCTAGCTGATGTGATCTTTTCTCGCTACTAGGCATGTGAGATGTCTCACTCTGTAGCTAAAACAGAGACCTAAACACACAGGGTGAAAACAGGAGCTGCAGCAATGTGCAGTACAACAAAATATGTTTTTTTTTTAAATGAAACCATGTTAACCTATTCTATACAACCTCAAAATACAATTATGAACCTGAAAATGAGCAAAATATGGGCACTTTAATAAACATGATTCCAACAGAAGGAAACAGGGACTTTGTTGGGGACTATTTTCAGCAGCGGATAAATCCACATTTGGTAGAACACACAAAGATTTGCAGATGTTAGTGTGTTGCTCTCAGTGTGTGACTGTGACTGTGTCCTTTTTGTCAGATTCTGGGAGTCTGGCTCACTTATCGCTACAGGAACCAGAAGGACCCCCGAGCCAACCCCAGTGCCTTTCTGTGAGCCCTCTGCAACTCCATGGGCCGTCTCTGGGCTCTGCCTGTACATACCTGACTCACCTGTGTGTTGGAACTTCTCTGGGGCTATACCTGTACATACCTGACTCACCTGTGTGTTGGAACTTCTCTGGGGCTATACCTGTACATACCTGACTCACCTGTGTGTGTCTCACTGACTACTGCACACATGCTCTTATAATGTCCTGTGTTTGGTTGAACAAGAGTGCACACATGTTGCCTCCAGTGTGACAGCTCTGTCAACATTTACTATTAGAACACCGAGCACTGGGTGTAAATAGAGGCAATACTGTCTACTGCTGTATATTCCAAAGTATTATTATTACATTCAGAATTTTATGCAGCCTGCCTGATGTTGACCCCGTGTCTGTTTTTCTGCCCCACTGAACGCAATAATGTCAAATGCTGCTCTGCATTTTGACATGACTACTGTATGTTTGTGTCGGTGTGTGTGTGTGTGTGTGTGTGTGTGTGTGTGTTGCATGTGTTATCTGTGTGTGTGTTTGGTCTTTTGCATGACTCTTCAAATATGCAAGTATGAGCTACTGATTGAGAGCTGCACTGAGGATTCTGTCTGAGACTTTTTACTGTAAACTGCAACAAAACACTGGTGGAAGAAAAATAAATCTGTTTCTCTGGCTTTATGTCTTTTGTTTCTTTTCCCTTAAATCAATCGGTTGTATGAGTGTATACAATGTTTGAATTGAACTCTGCAAAAAATATTTTTGTCACTTATTTTCCTCAAGTCACATGTAGGCACTACAGGTGTGGTTGGCTAGGTGCCTGAATGCAGTTATTTAAATTTTGCAAATTGGCATTCAACATTTTAAAGTTCATAGTGCATAGTAGTGAAACTACAATATTGCATGGATGATTGATTTGAAGGCAACTTGGAAGGAATATTTACAATATGTACAGTGTTTACAGTTTATGTAATTACAGCTCATATTAACAGTGTTACAAAAAGTTAATTGTGTATTCTCTACACTTTATTTGTATGTGTGTGTGTGCAGATAATTTCAAACACATGCAATTTTATTTAGATATATTACATTTGTGATATTTGTGGAATCATGGCTATGTACTTCAAGTTACATGTGATCCTTACTAGAGGGGAGTTATAACAATAACTCTGTTGTTGAAGAATTTGCTGTCTTTTTCCAAGAAAAAGTCTCTCATATTAGAGATAATATAACTATTTCTTGCATCAACAAATCTAGCCCCTCTCCACTCTCACACCAATTTCCTGTCATCAGCTCAATCTCAACATGCTCACCTGTCAACTCCAAAGATCTAGTGCTGGAAGTAATCCAGCACCCAACATCTAGCACTTGTTCTCCTGATTCCCTCCCTACCAAACTGTTCAAATTGACCATTCATTGCTTAATAAATACCATAGAAATTATTATTAATATTTCCTTGCAGAGTGGCATTTTCCCTGCTTCTCTTAAGCATGCTGTAATCTTACCTCTGTTGAAGAGATACAATCTGGATCCACGTGCACTTAATAATCAAGTTAGTAACTAAGTAACAGACCAATTTCTTATATCTCTTTTATAAGTAAAATACTTGAAAAAATGTGTACATAGACAACTGGATGCATATCTTTCAAATCAAAATATAAATTATACATGCCAAACGGCAGGGGTTAATTTGGGATTTGTTATGAGATGTCCTCTGACTTTCCCTCCTTTTCACATCACCTGATGGCCACATCCACGCACACACCTGATCCCACTTCACCAATCAGCTCTGCCTGGCCTTCTCCACCCACAGTCCACATACACTGGCCACTACCTCACTAACTCAGTTGTAAATAACCATTTGTGCAGCAGTTGGATATTTTAAACTGAACTGAGTGTGACAGCTTGGGCCATGAATGGTGATGCGTTCACTTACTGTTGTCCAAAGTGAGGTGCATTTGAATGGGGATGGAGCCACTGTGGTGAGAAACGTCAACATAAAGAACATAGTAAGTTACTAATCATCTTTGAACTGTACAAAGAATTTCATGTCACAAGACTAATTAATTTACTATTAAACTGCCCAACTAATGCACTGAACAGTGAGGCCTGAAAAGGGGGTGAATTATTACATGTTCCTTTTCAGGTAACACTAACTACATTTCTGCATTTTGTAGGTTTCTGCCGACTCATTCCATTCCACGGGGAACAGGAAGGAGGCTGCTTTGTGGAGCTTAGGAAACAGGACAATAGTCTCAGATGAGACTCGGTAACCTAGCAACAGCAAAACACTTGGAGTGAGGGCAGTGTGAACTCGCCGGAACCCACCCATCCAGTAAGCAATATTTGTTTTTCCTGCAAGAACTGCCCTTCAATAGCATTTACACACCATTATGTACAGGTCCTATCCCCTGTCCAATCAGCTGGCCTAACCTTAACCCCTCGACCGGCTATTGAAGGGGGGGGGGGTCTTGGTGTGGTCATAGTAGGAAAAAAAAATGGGCATCCAGTACTGCTCACACAACATGCTCAATGTATCCATTCCTCATCAACTTTCCCATTTTCACTACCTTACTCAGGTTCTAGAGACAAGTTATTCCACATGAAGAAAACATGAACTGGGAATGGTCAGAAGCTTTCACTGCACTGCTCTGTGGAACAGACGAACAACAAACGTATTGTTGGCTAGTTGGCATACTTCCCAGAATGCATTACATTCGAGCAAACTGTGAAGAGAGCTTTGTGTCCTCAGTTTGGTCTTTCAGGTTTCAAGCTCTGCACAGCTTCTGCAGTAAGTGGTGATATCATTGTGCCACAGGAAGACCTGGGCTTTTGCTTATGTAATTGTAATAGTTACATTTAGAAATGCCTTTAATTCTGTGCTAATCGTTGTTTAAAAGCAGCGATATTTCCCATGCATTCAGACACGGTAGACTGTGCTGGGTGCTAGGTTGTAATTATGGTTAATATAGACTCTGCTGTTTAATGGTGGATTGCTATCATTTAGACTATTTTGGTAGAATGTAGCCCGGACTGCTTCGTGTCAGATCATCCCAAACACTCTGCAGCAACAGCACAGAGTTCAGACACTAACATTGTTTTAAACTTATGTTAACTATCAGTTACTCCCCCAAACATTGGCTATAGGCTAGGGACCTTGTATGAGACCAATGTCCCCTGCAGGCTTCACTGAGGCCCCTGTTGTATGGTGACTCTCACTAGCATGAGTCCTGTTATTCTTTTGTATATTATTCATGTTTTGGTTTGAGTTATGTTGGTAAAGGAAAAAGCAGACTTTGGATCTTGTATGAACAGTTGCATATTTATTAAAAGACATTGTGGAGGCACAGCAATAATAACAAAGTGAGTATTTGAGGAGAAAAGATGACCAGTGAAGGAACTTTACAGTGCGTATTGTCATGTGTAAACAGCAGCTTCCTGTCAGGTCGGTAGGGCCACACGGCGAGCTCATCCTCGCGCTCACAGCTCAGACTTCAGGAGCTTCTTAGCCGCCTCCATGTTGCGCTTCACTAAAGGGGGAAGGGCAAAAAAAAAAAAATTTAATCGGTGTGTTCCATGGACAGAAACAGACCTCATGAGTTAGCTGTGGCACTTACACAGATCCAGGTCGCTGGGTTCGTAGGCATACATGCGGTTGCTGTAGCGGCCATTGATGTCGGCCCTTACCGTCATCGCGGGGTCTGTAGAGGAGGAGGACGAGTTATTAATAAGACGAGTTGGCAGAGAAACAGCAAAAGAGAACTGAAGAACACAAATTAAAAAAAGAAGTAGCACGAGCGGGAAAGGAGGGGGAGCCTTGTTTTACTACTGCAGCAACCTCCGGGACTTCAGAGGAATAAAAACTGATGAGGGCTCTGCTTATGGGAAAGTTGTTTTCAACGGGTCAGTTTAACCTCGCCCATTTAAAATGTAAATGGTGCTTTTCTAGTCTCAACAACTACTCAAAGCGCTTTCCCATAGTACAGGAACCATTCACCATTCTTACACATTTACACACTGTGGCCGAGGCTGCCGTACAAGGTGCCACCGGCTCATCAGATAAACACTCACACACACATTTACACTCCGAAGGCAGCATCGGGGGCAACTCAGTGCCAAGGACACTTTGACATGGAACTGCAGGGCCGGGGATCAAACCACCTACATTCCGATTGGTAAGCCGATCCGATCTGAGCCACAACCTACGTGGGCTTACATTAATTCTGCCATATTTCGTTGAGTTAGCAGAGACACTAACAGCAGTGGCTGCTATGGAAATGCACGTCTAGGAATCTAGAGGTGGGGCTAAGATTCTGAAGGAGGGGGGGGGCATTGCTTACTGCACCTTTAACATGTGAACAAGGAACAGGAAGAGTTGTGTAAGGAAATTTCTCTTACCGACAAAAATGATTCTGGGAACATACTGTCCATCAGGAGAGAGATGTTTGTCTGTGGTTTCATACTGGAGGCGAGAAAAGGAACAACACATGGTCAGACATATGACAGGGTGAACCATGGCCCTTAAACCTACTGTCTGATCCCCATAAATAGTATTGGCATCAGAGATTTCCGCCTTTTGTATTTTTGTCCCGGCTGTCTTCACTAGCTTTTAGGGGGGGTCACACTTGTCTCTGCCCCAATGCCAGTTAGTACGATAGAATGACGAGTGGGATTTACGCTGTTCACGTTAGCTGACTATCAAACTCTGGGTAAGCTGAACTTTAAATTGAATTAAGGCATGATGAATATTTAATATTGTTGAGACTAACAGGAAAATAAACCAATGTTAACCAATAATATATGATTATATTATATATATTTTATATATAATAATTCATTAATATGTAAATATATAAATGCATTGGTATCACACAAGGTTTTTAAAGGTTTTTATTCTTTTGAAAGCAGCCCAAACTTGAATACAAAATGGGTGGTATGCACCTTTAGACACCTTGTGGAGTCAGACTAAAAAGTCCTGTCACTCACCACCAGATTAAGGACGATGAAGTCCTCGTCCAGCATCCTCTGGATTTTGTCGTCCTCAGAGAAAACTTTCTTGAGAGCTGCAGGAGAAACAGGTTTTTAATTCTAGTGAAGATGGACAGGAAAGGGGAGAGAGAGAGAGAGAGAGAGAGGAGGACGTTGCCGAGGACGCACGCTCTACTCGATGAGCTAGACGTCACCCCGTTAAAAAAAGAAAACGCTTTTTTTTTTTTCTGCATGAGAATGAGTGAAATAAGAGAAGTCAGGAGTCGGCCTTACCCTTGCTGTGTGGGCAGTCCTCCAGGTGAAACAGGACCATCAGAGGCTTGTTTCTAAAACACAAATTAGCTCGACTTACATTTCTTCATCATCTTTAATCACTGTCAGCGTCAGTGTTTCAACCAGGACTCACCGTGACCTGGACCAGTAAAGAGCCTCCTCGTAAGTCTGAGCCCAGATCAGCTGATCCCCCCAACCTGCACAGACACAGAGCCGTTAGAGAGACAAGACAGTACCGACCCGGTGGACTTTGGCGTGAGAGGTGCAGCTGATGCTCACAGACCTCGGGACAGAGTCTGAGGGATCCTCCTGCCAGATTTGGGGATGTATTTCCCTATGGTGGAGGACAGGGCCACCAGGACCAGGAGCACCGACAACCCCGCTTTGATCATCTTTATAGACTCACTGGAACATGAGGAACAGTAAATGTTCAAACTGTGTGACCAATGAAGGAACAGCATCAAAATGACAAATGACTACAGAACAATCCCGTTTTGTTTGTCATTCTCACAAAAACAAAAGAGAAGGAAAGAAAGAATCCAATCGTTGGATTGTAGTGTGCATTTCTGCCTACAGTAACAAGTTATTTCCTAGTTGTTGAAAGTTATTACAGAATAATGTATGGTTGGGATCACAATCACAGACTTGTTGGATGAATACAGAAATACAAAGGACTTGACTGCAGTTACACAGTATTTATGGGAATTTCCCCATTAAAATAGTCAGAGTCTTACCTGTTCCGACTGCTCAGCTGAGAGTGATCCAGGATCTGCTGCACCTGCACCCTCACCTGCTCATATTTAAACAGCCGTCTTTCCCCCCCCCCCCCCCCCCCCCCCCCCCCCCCCCCCCCCCCCCCCCCCCCCCCCCCCCCCCCCCCCCCCCCCCCCCCCCCCCCCCCCCCCCCGTCCTTCCCCCCTCTCCAAACCCCACCCAGCCGCCCCTTTGGTAATATGACGCCTCCATGTGTATTTCCAAATAATGTAGTGTGGCTGCTAGGGGAAAAATTCAAAGGAACAGATTTAAAACTAAGATTTAATTTTTTTGTATTCTTTTATCTTTTTACGTATTCTTCTTTCATCCGTGTGTGTTTACCAAAAAGGTGCTCTCATCAAACTTCTTCAAGGGAGTTTGGTGTTCTACTGTGTACAGCTGCAAGAACGGCTTTGTGCACGGCTAGAGACATAGGCATCTGTTCTTTGGCATGTCCATTCATTCATTCATTCATCCAGTCATTCTTTTACGTTCTATTCTATTCGCCCTTTCTGAGAGTGTGGACACTGTTCTGGGTTATTAACAAGCATTTTTGGTTGCGTCCACAGCAGGCTGATGTGTGACATGCTGAGACGTTGGCACGGTTCCAAGGACAGCTCAGCTCTAACTGTGGAGCGCCATCAGATGGAGGAGGAAGTGGAACTGAATGTGTCTCTCCTACAAAGTCAACACAGATTGACGAAGATGAACAATACGCCTGTTTGGTTAAGAACCACAGCTGCAGTGAACAGTCAAACAGGACACATCCAGGCACATTGGCCTTTACGATTATTCATTACAGTTTGTGGTATCCTATTTTTTTTAGTTAGACTGGGTCTTGCATTATAATAAGACAAGATGCTAGCGTCTGGAGGACATTGAGGTGTAGTGTCACAGAGTTTATCTGGAAGCATCTCAACAGTGTGTGCTCTGCTCTGAATGGCAGCTTTGTTCAGGCCTGCGTCCTGCAGCAGCTCCAAGTGTCCACTGAAAGTTACTGTCCACAAACAGTTACCGTCCACTCTCATTCCCGGGCAATCCGTCCACAAACCGTGCACAGGCCTCCCCTGTCTGCTGCTAAAACACAGCGTCTTCTTGCTGCGTCCTTCTGCCGTTGCTTGCCTGTTGCTGTGCTTTGGACCCACGACAGGACTTCAGTCGATTTTACAAGAAGAAAGAAGAAGAAAAAACAAGAAGCAGGGAATGAAATCATGAAACACACGCACAGTTAAATCACATCAGCAGGTTTTTACTGATTGGTAGGAAACTGTAATCTGCATTTTAACGTTTCAATTGACTTTTTCTGTTTAATGAGATACATTTGTGTTTTTGTTTTAATAGCCCAAACACATGATCTTGCTTCTGATTAACTGCACGTTATAAAGAGTACATATGTTGTTACAAATAGTTTTTTATAAATCATTTATATATAAGTCATTTGTAAGCTTTTTGGATTACCAGGGAGGGTGAAAACCGTCCTCCAGCCAATGGACCTCTTGATAGTTAACTAACAACTTATTAAACGTTATAACTGCTGACTTGATTGTTTACCACTGACTTATTAAATGCTATAACTATGGACTTGATAGTTTACTAACTACCAGTTAAACTTTATAACTGCTGACTCAATAGTTTACTA
This sequence comes from Etheostoma cragini, assembly GCF_013103735.1. Taxonomy (NCBI): domain Eukaryota; kingdom Metazoa; phylum Chordata; class Actinopteri; order Perciformes; family Percidae; genus Etheostoma; species Etheostoma cragini. Next base: position 8,594,895 of record NC_048420.1, on the reverse strand, counting down.
ATTACTTATTAAACATTATATTTGTGGATTTGATCAGTCACAGACTTTCTCAGATTTTGGAGGGTTTGGATGACAGAATTATTGGGATTTTTTCTGGAAAAAAACCTGTTACAATAAACACTGCATACACAAAGTGAACAAATATAAGAAATAGAAAGGTAGCCAAGACCTGGAGGTTACTATTAGAAAGGTTTTGCCATGTGTGTCTAAATGTAAGCATGTGAAAAGGTGAACAGTGAAAGCTGCAGGACACTGCTGTTGCTCATCCTGTCCCCTGGTTTCCTGCCAGCCTCTTCACTGTGGACACTTTAATAAAGGTTTAAATGCCGAAGTATAATCAAGCCAAAATTAGGCGCTGTTAGACAGGACAGCGCTGTCCCCTACTGTCCATCAATGAGTGAGCTAACAGGCTCTGTAGTCCAAGTCAGGAATGGGATCGGAAAGAATTGTATTTATGACTTTATATCTCTTATACAGCTAAATTGAGTCACAGGAAATGCCACGAGACCAAGCCAGCCAATCAGAATTGGCCGTGGCACAGTATGCAGCTGGAAGCGCCTTTACGACATTCATTTATAGATATGACTAAATGTTTTTGTGGAGGACTGGTACAAAACGGGAAATGCTGTTGAAAAAAACAGATTTTCAGAGCAATTTAGAGCAAAATCTATATTTTTCATAATATATAATAATTTAATGCTAATGATACTAAAATAAAAATAAAATGTAAATAATAATAATAAAATAAATGTTTGAATTTTAATCTTAAAGTTTTAGAGAAATCCGCCCTGCCATACAACTTCATCCTATTTTTTTCAGCATCCACTGTGGAGAGGTCAAAGGTCATGGAGAAGTCACCTGTGGTATCAGAGACAGCGGTCTCCCCCCCCCCTTTTACACCCCATCATCATACTGAGATCTGATGGTACCCTGGTTTAAATCATACATCATATCATAAATGAATTGCATTCCTCTGCATTACATATCGCTTTCTGTATTATATTCTTCTAGTAAAACGCTTGGCAACCCAAATGTCCCAAAGAACAAATGACTGTTGGATGCTGTGTTAGCAGGGTGTGGAAGCAGTTAGTGCTGAGGTGTCCTTAAGACCCCCCCTCCCCGTGTCCGTGTGTAGTCACAGCACCAGGGTAAATATTTGAACTACAGGGCCGGGTGAAAGGCCGCTCCTGTTAACACTCAGCCCCGCCCTGATAACACGGATCTGACGCTGACCCACTCCACACACACTCTGCTATTGGCCGGCCCGCTCAAATAGGATGCAACTTCCTGTTCAGAGTAAAGCACAATGCGGCAGCTCATGAACACCTGAACTCACCTCAGATAAAGCTGAGAAATGCCAACACACATAATGTGCTGACCAATGTATTCACATTGCTTTTCTTTTCGGATTCTTTCATGTTACATAGCAAAGATCTATTTTTTTGTGCAAAATAAAAAGGAAAAAGGAGGAGTCAAATTGAGAATATTGATCAGGTTAGAATGCAGGGGTTATTCAGTTATAAATCAATAAACATTTGTCTTTGAAAGCCCTAATATAAAGCGTGCTCCTCTGAGCTCCAGCTGGTTCAAGGTGCCCCTCTGTTTAACCAGAGCAAACCAGAGAAATAGATCACACCCTTTGGCATTTCCACTTTCTCTGAACAGTGTTATATTTTTTCTAATATTTGTTAAGAACAATATCAACGGTGTGCTCTGTGGGGTTTATTGCTTGACTAAGAGAATAAGAATCTACACTACAGCCACGCTGACCGCTCTGTTAGGCTGTAGGTAGGTACAGTGATGCTAACATGCTAACATCAGCAGGCTAACATGCTCACAATGTTAACATTCTGATGCTAGGCGGGAAACATGTGGCCCACGGTCCAGTAGTTTAGTATCAGGCCACTGCCTATGCTGGCTCCATTTGGACCTGCAGCCATAGGCATGTTAGCATGCTAACAAAGCTAATAGTCAGTAAACACAGCGTACAGCTCATATACTGTATGGCACACCTGAGGCTTATGAATGTCTTTCTTTCTTTTTAAAGTGTTGGACATGCTGACAAGTGGACATGATGGAAGCCAGAGGGTCAGAAAAATGAACACCATCCATCACACTTCATCTTAAGCTAAGTGGTGGGCCTATGGACCGATAGACAGAGCCACCGTTGTCAATGGCATTCAAGTTTTACGTTACACAACATACAAGAAACAGCTGAGGCCTCTGAATTTCCTTCCTTCACGTTTTCCTACGAGAAACAGCGAGGTTCAGCCCTCAGGCTTTTGGAGTCTCATTTTTTAGTAAGTGTGGGACAAGAGCAAGCAATCAAAACCCGTCAAAAGAACATTACAACAAAGACATTTTTATTTTGAGTCATTGCAATTAATGGACATGAAAGCATCATCTTTGTATACAAATGCATTCCTAGATATTTACAACATGACGAGGAAATGAGGATAAAGAATTCCAGGGAGTAAAGGACAGGGTAACTGCCAAATCAGACAACTCAAGAGGGGAAAGTGTCAAACATTGAGGAGTCCCTGTCCCCTAATGTTAATGTCATCTCCAACCAGCTGACTGACAGCGAGCCCTGTGGTCCAACATCAATGAGACGCTGGGACACCTATAGTGTGTCAGTGTGTCATCAGTCTCTCACTTACACAAGAAATATTTCAATCTAATGGACACATTTACATGAAACCCAAAGTACCCAGAGGATGAAGCTTTTCGTTTTGGACACTCGTTGAGTCCCCATCAGGTTTGGGGCTCCACGGCTAGACTAGTATGTGCCAGTACTATCACAGCCACTAGGAGCGCTGTGTCCTTCTATCAGAACGTTGACACAACACAAATGTTTACAAACTAAACTAAATCCAGTGAGAGTCCTGCACTAAAAACTACATATGTAAATAATAATGTTTATTCAAATTTATTTGGAGCTGTAATTTGTGGGGTTTGTTGTTATTTTGCCATACGGTTGAATTGAATGTACACCGGTGTCTCCATTCTTTTACAGTGGAGTGATCCCTTCGGGTCGGTGTAGACAGAGGCAAAGATTAAAAAATGCCACGGCATGTTAGAGTCGTAAATATAGATCTGTGTCTGTAATGTATGAACACTGATTACTCTTTGCAGAATGTTTCCATTTCATCCAAACTGCTTGATGTTCTTTCAAATAAAACAGTACATTTATGTTTGGATATTTATTCAATACATTGTGTACAAAAGAATTCAACGGAAAATATGACTGTGTATGAATGTGTATTCTGTATTCATAGAAACAAATGAATACAAACATTTCATCATTCATCTTAAAAAAAGGGCCAACATTCTCAAGATTGCATCCAAATAAAATAAAAAAAAAACATGAGGGAGCAACAAAAACCATTACATTCTTACAGTCCCACAAGAGACGCACAGGTCATTGTTTTCACAGAAAACACTCATTATAGCTGAATCATGCTAAGGTCCTGCTGGCTGCAGACAGAGACCAGGAGACAGAGCTCTGAGCTGCTGACCACACAGGGAAAGCTTACATATTATCTCTCTCTCTCACTCTCACTTACACTAACACACACACACACACCTCATTAACCCCAGCTGCTGGAAGAACCTCAGCGGGTCAGCGCGGCTCACTGCTCAACTCTTGGGTAATAAAGCAGTTTAAATACTGTGCAGTTTTTTTTTCCAGGTCCAGTTTTGATAAATCATAGCTGTGGCTAAATTCTGTTGGCCTTTTTCATTATAAAGTGCTTCCTCAATGTTTGTGTCACTTTTTGGACTCTTATGTACAGAGCTGGCACCTGAAGTAACAAACTAAAGGAAATATGAAAGCAATATGACATGTAGGTCCACAGTACAACAGCCACAGAAGGAAGGGAATTCAGTCAGATTTTCTGCTGAGTAGGACACTTCCATTTGGTCACCACGGTAACGGTGTGGAAAGTGACGGAGCAGACAGGCAGACATAGTGGTCAAGTGTGGTGTCTTGTTTCAGTCTCACTGTTAAAAAAGATCCCAGTAAAAACAGACAGTCCCATCAGTGATCATCTTCTGTGTCCTGCTTCACTGAGAGAGTGCAGGGGTCCGGTCCTCCAGGGGCCCACAGGCCAACAGCTAGTGTCCATGCTGGGGGGGGTGGTTGTGTGCAGGATGGTTGGGGGGCAAGGGGGGTCCGTTGACACCCGGGTGGTAGAAAGCACAGTTGCTCTCATACCTACAGCTTCCCTTCATCATGAAGTGACGACACACAGGCCTCTTGGACATATCTGTCAGAAGGAAACACAGCATTAGAACACAACACACACACACACACACACGCACACACCATGTGCTGTCACTGAGGACACCAGTCTCAGCTGCTTTATGTTAGAAGAGAGAGTGACCGGATGGAGTCCAGCTCAAACTGTTCATGGTCAACGTGGAAGACATACCGTTCATGTTGTTGTGTCCTCCTCTGGGCCCCCCTCGTCCTCGGCCCCTGAAGCCCGGCTCTCCTCCTCCTCGGCCCCGTCCTCCTCGGTGGAAGTGGACCCCTCTGTGAGGCCCGCCCCTCATGGATTCATCTCCCCAGTAGTTGCCGTTGTCCCCCCGGCCCTGGCCAGGGGGTGGCCCCATCATGCGCGGGCCTCCGCCAGGGTTGAAGGGTGGGCCATGGTTGTGGGGGGGTGGAGGGTGGTTGAAGCGAGGGCCGCCAGGCGGGTTGTTGGGGGGGTAGCCACCGTTCATGGGCATCTGCATGTGCATGTTCATGTTCATATTCATGTTGTTCATATTGTTCATGCCTGGTCCGTGGCCCAGCAAACCCGGGTTGACTGGATGGAAACAAACAGCGGTTAAATAACGATGAGTAACAGAAGGAGTACAACAGGAGGTCATGTTGCAATGAAAGAATGACAACATGTAGTTCAACCATGGAAGAAGAGCTTGAGTTTACCTGGGGGAGGTCCACCCTGGTTCTGGGTCTGCTGCAGGGAGCCCAGGAGCTGCTTGATCTTGTCTGAAAAGTTGGGCTGCTTGATCAGGTCTTCAGTCGACTGGTTCCCAGACGCACCCTGAGGACACACAGCTACACATCAGCTACACTACCACCAGCAACAGGCACTCTCACACCCATCGGCAGGGATATGTTACACTACACACTGATTAAGGGTGTCACAATCAAAATTTAAGTCACAATCTTGAATATCGAATAAAAAAATGGAATTGTCGATACTGCCACTCCCACACATCACGTCCGGTTTGGATTGCTGAGCTGAAAGAAATAGACGTGTTGAAGCGCTGCGAGTCAACCTGCTGTAACTTAGCTAGAGCTTGTCAAAAGATAGCATGGCAACTGCAGATGCTGGAAACCCATCAACCACTTGAGCCCCCTCCTCTTTCACTGAAGTGTGTGAATATAGTATAGTATTTTGGATTTTCAGTGAATTATGTTGAAAACGTTCGCATTGTTGACAAAACAGCCACATATTGTAAGCTCTGCTATGTGTGTGTACTATATTCTGTGTGTTTACCATTGCACATTAGCCTAGCAGCTAGCGGATATTCCTTCTGCTTATAGCTTTATCAAAACGAAGCCACACGATTGAATTTTGGCCTGCGTGCACGTTTTGTAGCCTAAACAGAGCCGCTTATAGTGGTCACATCAGAGAGAGCAACACGTTATCGGTCAGCTCAACTGCTCTATGGTGTTTTAAGCCCCCAACTAAACCTTCAAGGCAGTGCTGCCTGGAAGACAACGTTGGGGGCTTTAATCACCAAACTGTGTAGAGCGAAGCATCTGCCCTCAGGACTATCATTAAACTTTTCTTTCTTTTAACTTTGACAAATCGTCGAGTTTCCAATTGACTGAAGATATGTCATTCTTACATTATGTTGTTAATAAATGTTTTAAATTTGACAATTAAATGTGGCACATTGGGAACAAAGGTCAGACATTATATTACAAGTCTAGTCTTAAAATGGCATAAGAAACCTATGTAAAAAAAGTAAAAATCAAGAATTGTGACACCCCTAATACTGATGAAAATAAAATAAAATGGAAAGTGTACTTTGTGATCCAGAATGTCAAAAAATTAAGTGTGTAAAAACCAGCTCCTGCTGCTGTTTACCATGATGGAGGAGAGCAGCTCCTGCACGTTGACAGTGGGGGCCACGGGGCTGCTGGCAGCGTTGGGGGCCACGGGGCTGCGTGAGTTGGTGCTCAGGTTGCCCATGAGATTGGCCAGGACCGGGGGCAGCTTGGAGCTCTCGCTCTGGGCCAGGCCAGAGCCCTGCTGGGAGCTCGTGTCCATGGGCTCCACGTAGCCGTCATCCGGCATGGACGAGTCCTGCAGAGGAAAAACAAACATGCATAAGGTGTTTAATACGAGATCTGGAAGACAGGATGTGTGTGTGTGTGTGTTTTGGGTATACTAACCTCATCCAGAGGGATAAGACGGGGAGGCATGGGTTCATACGGCTCTGGGTCTGGTTCATGCGGACTGTCAGGCACACTATGATCAGAAAGGATTGAAGATTATTACCATAAACTGCAGGCCTCACCCTTCTTCTTAAGGAGAAATTCTGCATGTAATAAACATAGAAAGGGTCAAAGGTTGAGTCCTACCTCTCTTTGCTGAGGAAGATCTCCTGCAGAATGCCCATCTCGCGGTCTCTCTGGGTCAGCTTCTCGGTGCTGTTGGCCCCATAGATGACCAGGCTGCCGGTCAGCGTCAGTGGCCTTGGGGGGGTCCAGGGGACCCTCTCTTCCATGGTGTCATGGGAGGTTCGACGGGCCGTCTCAAACATCTGCCTGTCCATCATCAGCTCTCGTTTGGCCGCCTCTCCAAAGTCCTTAATCTTGTTGACGTTGACTGTGTATCCAGAGTTATACAATTAAAAATTCAGATTTGTATCAGACGTCTTGGGTCTTAGAACAGTGTGCGGGGCATGGCTTACCTCTCTCGGTCTCGTCCAGATCAAAGTAGAAGTAGTGTTTAAGCTGCTCCTCTTCCGCCCAGTGGACCGTCTTCTTCTTCTTGCCCTTCTTTGTCAAGCTCTCTTCTTCTCCCCGGGGTTCTGCCAGAGCGTTGGGCTTCTCACCTACACACAAACACAACCATGGCAGGAGATTTAGACCACTCGCATTTTCAATCAAACTAGAAAAAAAATCAAAATAAAGTTAAATAAAATAAAATATAATGTCAAAGACGCTGACCGTTGTCAGAGAGCTCTGTGTCCTCAGACGGGACGGGGGTCCCGGGCTGCTCTGGCTCCTGGCTCTCATCCCCTGGAGGAATGGAGGCCGAACTTTCTGGAGACGATGGCTTAGCAGAAGTTGAAGAATACGCAGAGGGTTTGCTGTCAAATGGACTTGCCTGAGGACAAAAAGGAGTGAGAGTGAGTATGTGCAAAAAGACAGAGGTTAACAGCTAAATGGTACAAATTCTTATTAAGTCTTGCATAAGATGAGAGACTGGAACTGATCACAAAGACAGCACAGTCTGTCATGTTTGGTTCAAATTCAACAGACCAAAATAATACAAATATGAGTGAGATGAGTGCGTACCTTGTTAGACGTGGGGGAGACAGCCTTGGTGTTAGCTGGACTAACAGCACCAGGCTTCTTCTTCTTGATCTTGATACCGGGCACAGGGGCAGAGTTCAGTGCATCTAGGAAGCCTGTGCACTCCATTGCTGCAAAGAGGACACAAGAGAGCTGTGAACCCCACGATCATGTCTCTGACAGTGCAAGACTAGGAAAAGACTAAAGTCTGACACTGTCTCACATCTAAAGACAAAGGACTGGAGATCTCGCACGCTCACAAAATGAAGACTACAACTAGATTTAATCAAGCTACCAAGCTACTGCTAGCGTTAGCTGGTAACTTGAGGTAAAGTCTCCAGATTTTCTGTTCTGCTGTACATGCAGATGAATGTCTCCAATAACCGGAGAGCTGCATTTATCTGCCAGTAAAAATCTTCTTTAGCGTTTAGCTTATTGCGGTGCCATAGCAACCATAATCAACACTGGTTCTAGCCGTTTGGTGCTGGAGCTAGGGGCCCCATTGATTGTTGGCAATGTTCACATGACTTCACTACCAAGACTTCAAACTTAATAATATCAAACATGTTTGATTTTGTCTGAGGGTCCAGACGGGAAAAAGACGGGCTGTGTAACTCACGCTGTGCTGGAATGATCTTGACTTTGATCTCTTTGGCAGAGTTAGAGGGCATGTTGAGAGGCTTGTATTTTTTCTCCTGAGGTGGAGCGTCTGATGGGCCAGTGCTGTTGGGAGGAAATGAAGAGAAAAAGAAACATGTAAGTAGTGCCCTGGGCCAGCGGAGGGCAGCAGTGAGCAGATGATGCTGTGCTGACAGAGGCAGTGCGTGTGTGTGTGTGTGTGTGTGTGTGTGTGTGTGTGTGGGGGGGGGGGGTACCTGGGCCTCTTGAGAACTGGAGGTTTGATGTTGTATTTGTCACCCAGCTGGGGGGCAGCCGGCGGCTTCTTAGCAGGGGCCAGACTGGGGGGGTCCATCTCCAATCCTACATAACACAGAACACTTTGGTTATTTCATGAACAACCTCTTCAAATTCAACATCCAGGGCTGTATGCATCACTGCTCAGTGAAAGTTTACCTATGGAGCGGATTTTTGTGTGGCTGGGTGCATGAGCTTTAGGTTTCTCCTTCTTCTTCTCCTCATCCCCACTTTTTTCCTTCACACCCGGCACCAGCACCTTGCCCTCCTCTTTCTTCTTCTTCTTTTCTGCAAGATAAATATAGACGCTGAGTCAACATTGTAAATGTTTCCTTTTAGTCCATACTGCAGCTGCCCGCACAAAGTACTGTATGTACTGTGACACGAAGTATGAACACGGTTGGGACGTACTTGTTTGTTTCATTGCAACGTATGCTACACAGTTTGAAAGTAGGGACACTGTGTGTGGTGCACACAGAAAGACATTTAAAGGGAAGTTAGGTTTGTGTACCAGCAGGAGAGTTGACATTGCTTGAGACACTCTGGGAGCGGATTGTAGCCATCCAGCCTTCTACTAGCACAGACGCCAACTTCCTCAGCTCTAAAAGTCAAAGACAAGTTTATTAGTGTGATATTATACACATTAGTCATTGATATATACATTATATGTTTGAGGAGTTTGTAGAGGCAAGCTGACCTTCAGTGTCTGCACTCTTGCTGAGCTGCTTTACCAGCTTGGCTGTATTGTTCTGGGAGAAGATAAAGGCAAAAACAGAAAGCAGGTTAGAAGCTGTAGAGACCTGTATGGCTCAGGGGAGGAGAGTTGTGGAGGACGGACTGGGACAGTACCTGTTTGAGGTGGTCCACTTTGAGTGGCAGCTTCTGTAGCGTAAGCAGGATGAGCTGCAAGAGCGGTGTGTTGTTGGTGCCTTTGGAGTAGGTGAGCCACGAGTTGAGCATCCTGTAGCCACCGACTCTGATAAACCTGGACCGGGGAGGAAAGAAACGGAGGTGATCAGAGATTACTCTTGGAGAGCAGCACAGATCCTGAAACATGGTAATCATTACTCAGATTATCATAAGTGCTTCTTTTCTGTTGGTTTTCTTCCAACGGGGAGGCCAGTGCTATTTTGTGACACTTTGGCAGATATCTTTGACAGCAGAACAGCGGATGTGGGATTGAGTCAGAACATCTAAGGCACTTAGTAGAATTCAATACACATGCATTAGAACGATCAGTTAAAAGTCTGGGAGGAGTGAAATTAATGATCCAAAGAGTAAATGTACTAGTTTATGGATGGTAACCTTACATTCTGTTACACAGGAAGGGAGCCATCATGAGAAACTGGGTTAAAAGAACAAACACAACTGCTACTTGAGACCGATTCAATAAACATTTAGTTAGAAATGTGGTATGGTTCCTTAATGATGAGTTATACGGTTCATGTAAGCTCTTTTGATTTATTGATGTAAGTCTAACATTGAACTTATCTATGCGTGCAAAAGAGCAGTGTTCTTTGTTGTCTAACTGTGTGCAAGTTTATTTAGCAACATTTAACTTTTACAGATATGAATTTCACAAGAACTAGTAAGCAGACCTTGAGTTAAGGTTTGTTTCAGTTAGAAGAAATGTGTTACCTTTAGCCACACCTGTGTTTATATGAATTAAGACTTTGAATAAATATAAAGTAAAAGAGAGACCTACCTGTTGAGAATATCATGGGATTTGGTCTGCAGTAGGATGCTCAGGTACATACATCTACTGACCATCTTTGTGGAAGCTTTCATCAGGCTGCATAACAGAAAGAGCAAAGGTGTCAAGATTGCACACAGTTTAAGAGTCCTTCAATTGGTAAGAGGAAGGTTGAACAGTTTCGGCATAGAAATGTATGGTTCCTCACCTAAACACCTTTGGGACTCCCTCCAGGCTGCGGAGCTCTCCATCCTTCCCCAGCAGAGCCTCCACACCTTTCAGAATCTCTCTGGGGTCAACTGGTCCCCCTGCCATATCTGAAACACACACCCTCAAAGTTAATACACATGGCAACAGGACCGGCTGCTACTTTTCCTGCTGTGTACAGGAAATTTGGTGTTTCTTTGGAAAAAGGTATGACAGCGTTGTTTACAGTGGACTGTTTGCCTGCCAAGTAGAAAAGGGTGCTCCACGATACATATTCCACCTTGACTATGTTTAGGAATTAGGACTTAAAAACTCAAATCAAACGTCCCATCAAGACTCAAAGGCCAGCTCACACCAGACACACACCAATGTGACTGCACACTCCAGTCTGACTTATCTCACTTCAGCCATTTCAGGGGTTGACAACACCAACCTGTTTGCATCAAGGACATTCCATCAACATCGAGGTGCAGAGAACTGACACACAACACCCCCACCTGTAACAGGACTCGCCCCCAGGCCTCATCATCACACTGCTGAGCAGCAGCCAATTCATCACGCTGCACTCTGACCTATCCCGTCAACCATTTCCATATTAGTCTAAGACAGAAACTCTAGAACATTATCTAGACTGCTGATCTGGCTCATATGGTCCTTTTCAAATCACTAGTCACAGAGAAGTACAGGCTGCCACACAGCTCTCAAACCCATGCCTGATGTGGGGGGGGCAACTGGTTCAGCAGGATGCTGGAACTTCTTCCTCAGTGCCTCCAGAGGGTCTCATCTTGCAGTACAGGACATATACACTGAAGGATTGTTCATTTCACACTGTTTATTCCCCGTCAGGCTAGGATTAAAGAGGTGGCAGCAACGCAGAGAAACAAACTGCATGTTATCGATAACTGAGAACAAAACTGATCTACAAAATGATGCGCATTTGCTAGAAATAAACTTTCCTTTACCTAGCATTTCACTTAATTTGACGGTTACCATAATCATATCATACTTAATCATTAATATGTGTTCAATAGCTACATTATATAATAATTCTATTTTACAATAATACTACATTACATATAAATATTTATATATATATTTTTTTAAATACATGTATTATATCAAGATGTATCCAACATAAAACAAGTTAAAAGGTCAAAATTTTGTTATAGTAGCAACAGCCAAAGAGGTGAATTTTTTGAAAGAAATGTTACTGGTAATGATTTATCAGTTTTTTTTAATGCCACACGTCTAACACAATCATTCACATATGAGAACAAATGCAACTCAATCAAGGAGAATTTTAAAAGAAACATCAATAAATACTTGTAAACCCCTTTATCACTAAATCATGTGGCTATCTAATGAAATGATGAATGGTATATAATATAGGTACCAACAAAGTAAACATGTGCTAGAAGGTAACTGTTTGAAGTTTGAAATGCTTGACAACTGTAGAATTAGTATGTTAAATCTTGAGTGGCGTCACTGTCAAGTGTTCCAGCCAAGTTACAAACCAGAGCACCACTGCCCTCTACAGGCCACTGTTCTGGCTGTGTGTTGCACAATAGAGAAATGCATTACACATTAATAGAACTATTAGTGCAATATCACATGTACAACAAAGTCATGAATAAAAGGCGTTGGAAGTTTCACCATTTCTTTCAGTCTCGTTAATAACTTTGAAGTAAATGTGATCCAAACAAAGAAAGCCAACACCGAGGTACAAGGTCTCTATGAATGTTTTCTATTTTATGGATTTAAATTATAATCAAGAGAAAAGGACTTATGCATAACCTCCAAATGGTTCATGTTACAACTGTTTGTGTTGAGTCTTATAAGCATGCACATATTTTTCATGTTTATGCATTTTATAATGAAACCGTTTTTGTGCCAATTTCACTCAGAACCTGCAATTCTGGCGGAAATTAATTCATTGGAAATGTCATGATGTGAGGAATCAGTTAGGTCTTACCCGTGTAACTGTTGTAGTAGAAGTTTTATATAGTCTCAGAACTCCACAACACTGCAAATAACCCAATTCCTGTAAATGCCACAATTGTTGCACATTTACACAAAATCAGTGTTAAACATGGCTCTGGTTCCTGGGTCAGTGGGGGAAAGAACATTATTTGTGCAGTCATACTGTGGAGTTATTTCATATCACTGGTACATTATAGCAAAACACACTAAGACTGTACTCAATTGACCTCTAAAAAAAATTTTGATTTACTGTGAGAGGTGGATTAACAGACTTGACTAAGGCAACAAGGCATATTCATCAAGTTGAAACTGAATGAACCAAACAGCAATGTAATATGTCCTGGGTTACATAAGGGTAGTTGAGGCGGCCTATAAAAGGCTTGCCTTAACCTGTCATGTGTCACAGCTGAGAACAGAGCTACTGCTGTGGCTAACTGCTCAGAATGGGGGAGGGGTGCGCTACAGCCGCTGGAGGCCGGCTGCTAATCAGAGCCCTCCCTCCGTTCGCCGACGGCCAACCGATACCTACACAAGCAAAAATGGCTCCGCTAGTACAGACCGTGCTGTTGGTAGGAAAACAATACGAACCAGAAATCTACCGAGCTACACGCGCAGACAATAGGATGAACAGCAGTCTGCAGCGGTACTTTGTCTGCATTTCGGTTTTGTAAAAACTCCCAAATGTTGCTCCGAAAACATGGCTAGCCCCCGGGAGCTGTCCAAAGACGAAGAGCAAACAACAACCAATCCACCATATTTGCCAATCCCGACTGTTTGTGCTTCGAAAGACCACTTCGCTCGAGTCATCCTGCAATCTTTATCCACAGATTGCCACGTACATGATGCGGGCTTTCGGGAAGTCCCTGTTCTTTAATTATCGACATTTCAAGACACACACACACAGTGCTGTATAAAATATATCCATAATCCTCAAGCTAATGCAATCTTTATGTATAGATTGCGGTGGGTTTTGGTTCCGTGGAGCAGCCCCTACAAAACAAATCTGGCAGGCAAAAAAAGTCCGACTTCATGATCTGGAATTTGCTTTCTATGCCTACGGCAATCTTTATGAATAGATTGCTTATGGTTATTTTACGAATTTACTTACTATATTTAGTTTTATTTGTACAACTCGCCCATTCCGTCTCACACACAAAGAAACGGAGCCTTGTGCCTCCGTCCACTTTCCTGTGTGAGCTCATACTATAACATTGTCTACATTTAAATTGTTTGCCAAGAACCAAGCTAACTCACGGAGCCGGCTAACCAGCTACCGCTAGCTAGCCTAACGTCTACGATCATTTTCAATGGATTGATCTCGATTCAATTTTAACTTCAAAATCAACTTACTATTGAAACTATAGATCCTCGGCGTCTCGGGTGTATTAGAGTGTGCTTTTCAGGCACTTATATCTCTTATTTCATCAATTTTATATCGTCAACCTCCATGGTTTTAATCAACTGAAATACTTCTTATGGGTGGGGCTGTGATAGCTAAAAGCTAGCCTTTCCTTCGGGAACAAACTGGAGTCAAAAATAGTAATCAAATGTCCATTACTTGAAGAAAAAAATATGAATTTTGAGTAGAGTTGTTCGAAGTCCTCGACGGTTCGGTCTTCGGCAAAGCAAATTCATACCTGCAAAACACACAAAAAGGCACACATTCAATTTCAAATACGAAAATGTCGTCGTCCTTTGTCTATATTAGTCCTTTGTTGATTGTTGAACAAATTCAAAAGGAATTTCGCATTTTAAACGGACAAATGTTGAAAATAAGCCTTTCTGTCTTTCTGACTTGACTTACCTTTGACCAAATCCTGGAATGAGCTCGGGGAGGAGGGACTTTGCTTTTATACTGCATGACGTTTTTTACGTCACGAGCAACGTTTTTTCTACGTTTTCCACTGAAACAAAATGGTTGATGGCCGACCTTCCCTGTCCATCCAAGGGCATAATGGCGTAGTACACATTTTGGAAACAATAACTTTGAATTTCTCCTTATAGTTACCTTGAAAGTATTGTATATTTGTATCATTAACTAGATTAAAAAGCACACCAACACATTTGGTTGATTTAGCTGAAAAATAGTTACTATTTTATATATACATTTGCTTTATAATATCTTTTTAAAATGGCGACTGGTTAATTTGTTGGGGTGTGAACTATGGTTGTTAAAGTCACGTGACAGTTGTGTGATTGTCACGTTGATGTGATTTAACAATCGTATATTGCTACCTCTACTGGGTATATATTTACTAAAATAAAAACGGCAGGAATTTGCACACAACTTAAAGGAATTATAAGTGATACATTTTTAATGTAAAATATTAGCTTGAAATTGCAACATGATCGCTTGAACTTTAACCTTTCACCTACAACCCAACTGTGACAGAACAAACATGGCTGCCTCCTTCCAGAGCATCGCGAAGCTTTTGTGCCGTCTATGGCCTTCTACTTTACATCCATTACGACATTATCAGGTATTTATTGGACTTATATACTACTCATCCGATTCATTTATTTGTATTCAGTGTACTAAGGTTTTTATAGGCGGACGTTAGATTTAAAGGCTGGACGCAGTGACATTTACATTGAACGGTATTGTTTCTATGGCTAAACGGACGCTTTCAGATTCAAAAGCCTTGCAGTAATGTTAGTATCATGAAAAATGTCCCTTGCGTTAACTTTAATTTAATAGTAATTTGATAACTTCTTGGCAGTAATACGCTCTGTAAACAGCCCAACATTTTGCGTAGACGCAGGGCACTGTATTAAGACTCAGTAAAGTTACCAAGCCAACAGCATAGTAGCATGACATTGAATAACAAGTGTCTTACTATTCCAGAAGCTTTAACGTCCCGCACAGGTAGCTACATTTTACGGGTTATTTAGCTACGGTGTCCGAAGGGCAAGTCCTATTTCGTACTTTTGGCTTGCACCTTCCTCACAATCTTTGTTTTACCGATTTGTACTCTAATATGTGTCGCTCGGTAGTGCAGCTGCCCCTCAGATACAGTTGGATCTAATCTTATGTGGACTGATTGACCATAGACTGTCATGGGCCGTCTGGCCGGATGTGTTAGGGATGTTGTGATGATGATGCCAGTTTTATTTTCATGCAGTCGTGCCTGCAGAGGTTACCCGGAAGATCCTACCTGGCTCTCCCTCCGTTTGTACCGCCGCATCACTGTTTGTGCACAGCTGCATCGCTGCTGGACGGGGAGGCTGCTCAGGCTGCCGATGCTCTCCTCCGCTACAAGGACAAACCCTGGGACTATCTGGAAAGTGAAGGTACCTCAGAGAAAGTCAGGTCACATTTTTAGCCCCTCCCCCCGTACTTGGTTGTACAATACATTGCTTTCTCCTTCCAGAGTACATTGAGAGGTATGGAGCCAACTCGGTGTGGGCCGGCTACAGGAGGAACCACAAAGGTGGCATTCCCCCACAGAAGACACGCAAGACCTGCATCGTAAGATTTCTATTTGAATCCATCTTCCGTTAGTTCCATGTAATGTAACATTAACAGTGATTCTTTTTCTGTAGAGAGGAGACAAGATATGTGGAAACCCATGTCCAGTATGCAGGGATCCAAACATTATTATTCATCATCAGGTGGGTTAGCTTCTCAGCCACACACACACACACACACACACACACACACACACACATACACACACACACACCTCATTAACTTGCGAGCCATTGAGTCTTCTATTATCATTTATTAGTTATTATTCTTTAATAAAGAGTCTGAAAACAAAAAATCCGACATGACCTTTTGTTATAAACACAAACATTATTTTGATAGGTGGTCATGAAAGATATTTATTGAGCGGGACATTTCCCAGTGTAATGGCACTGACATCACATTTCTGGTTCTGTATCCCCTGATAGAAGATGGCAATACCAAGCTAATGAGGGACAAAAATACCGATTTATTATTGATTCAGCTACCCAACATTTGCTTAATTCATTGTTTAGTCAGGAAATTTAGAGATGTCTTACTTTCTCTGACCAACAGTCCAGACACACAATAAATTTAGAGTAGGAGAATAGATAAACAGAATGTTATGTGTGTGTTGCGTCGGACCAGTTAAATAAGATTAACTAAGTACTTTACTCGTCAGTAAAGTTTCAACTTACTTGTAGATTTCCAGCTTTCTAGAAACTCTTTACCATTCAGCATCTATAGTTGGGTATTATAGGTCATTTTCAGATTTAATATTTTCGCTAAATCATTTAAGCTTACTAAACCTCCTTGGTTTGGATGGATGGCAGGTGGCTAACCGTTTAAACTTGAAACACGTCATTCAGTTCCAAATCCACCGACAGACAGCCTTCAATAGACACTTCAATAACTTCATGGGCCAAAACCATGGCAACAACACGCATGTCCCAGCCGTGTGCCTCATTTTTAAATTTCCCCTGGAAACGATTTGCTTCGTTTCTGACCACTGTAATATTGGCAGCTTGTTTAATGAACAGAAGGCTATTGTATCAGTGTACCAAGGTGCACAGCTTTAGCTCCCAATCCCCATGGTAACCCGGGTGTGTGTTCTCTTGCAGAATGTAAAACTGCTGCAGCAGTTCATCAGCCCCCACACTGGACTGCTGTACGACCCCACCCAAACTGGTGAGACAGCCTGTTGTCACAGGTAGCTCATGTGTTGATGCAGAAGCAGCAGCCAGCTCATGTTGTGTTGCCTTTACTGTCTCCAGGTGTGTGTATGAAACAGCAGAAGAAGCTGAACGAGGCAGTGAACACAGCAAGAGATCACGGTACGTAACAGCACACTGACTACCAGCCACCCCTTGCATTCCCATTTTTTCCCTCTTTGAACCCTGATCTATGGTTCTGTAAAGTGTGCTGAGAGAACTCCTGTTGTGATTTGATACTATAAAGTATATTCATATTTAAAGACATTAAACTGCGATGAGATACTTCAGGTCCTGTCAGTAAATGGGACTCTGTAGGGTCACCTAATGGCAGGACAATCCAGTTTACTATGGGCGTTTCTCAATCTGTGTTCTTCTACGGACTTGTGTTCTTGTGAAACGTCATGTTTGGTGGCCAAAGTACTGACCCAATACACAAGTTAGCATTTCGCCAAGAACACTTAAAATCCCCCGATGTAGTCTTGACACGCCCATTTTACCGAGGATACATCGGATGGTAACTTGTGTGAACTTGGCCGGGCCGGTATCCCAGCATTCATTTTGGGTGGAAAGCGCGTATGGTTTCTGTTACACAGATATTCACAATTTACGTGTATTATGAAATCAATAAATTCATTTTTAAGATGTTTTAAGGCGAGAAATCAACTGTGTTGATTTAGGCAGTTCAACAAAAATTGATGTGGAATTAAAAAAGCCTTCGGAGTTGGAAAGCTCACCAATCCCCGGCTGGCGAGCTTGCTATGCCCGCCGGGGATTATGGAGCTTTCCAATGACTCCTGCGAGCCGGTCAGTCAGCTCACAGACCCCTCTGGCCCACATTTTGTTGCAGCAACAACAATGGAAGAAGAAAGCCAGGTCCACAATTGTTTTTGGTTTTTTATATATATATATATATAAAAAAAATATATTTTTTGTGAGTATGTATGTATATA